>NC_140997.1:236103001-236140539 GCF_052327205.1 Somniosus microcephalus | reverse complement strand
CCTAGTCGCTCTCTCTCTTCCCCCCCGTCGCTCTCTCTCTTCCCCCCCAGTCGCTCTCTCTTCCCCCCCCAGTCGCTCTCTCTCTTCCCCCCCAGTCGCTCTCTCTCTTCCCCCCCCAGTCGCTCTCTCTCTTCCCCCCAGTCGCTCTCTCTCTCTCTTCCAACAACAACATGCCCTCAAAAGACCCTCGGCACCGCCGGGCACTCCAGCTAGTATCTATCTTATAAAGCGGTCGATCTGTCTGTCCTTCTGTCTGTCTTTCTGTCTGTCCTTCTGTCTGTCTGTCCTCGGGTGTGCGTCTGTCCGGCTATGCGCTCGAAAGTTATACCGCGTACCTACGCGCGCGTTACCTCCGAAGAAAGCTTACGCTTCCGGGACGCTGGTAAGCATATTTACTTTTCGGTCGGATGAAAATTGTTCGCGCCTTATGCAAAAAACCTTCAAAATTAAACTCATTATCTGCTAGCATTGATTGACTGACATCAAGGTTCGACCAATCCTGTGCCGTCACGATTGACCAATCCTACAGTACGGTCCCCTGATGGTTGGCCAATCGGTGTGTGTGTGTGTGGGCGGGCCTAATCGTTTTCATCTCGGGGATGTGGCAGCCATTGTTTCAGTGCCATGACTTCAGCTTCCAGCTCAAACTACTTTGAAAGTTAGTATCTCTTTTAAAAATAACATAAGATTTACCAAAAACGTTTTATAAGTACTTTCACTTTCATCTTTCAAGGTATTAAGTGTGTGTGTGGGCGGGACTAATCGTTTTCATCTCAGGGATCTGCCAGCCATTGTTTCACAAAGGGACACAGACAGGGCCCCAAAGCCTGGCACTCGATTTAAACTGCCCGGCCCAAAACAACCCTGGCAAAGCCGGGCTCGCCCCAGCTAGTCTCTTCTCTATCTATCAATCTATATATATAAATCGGTCCTTCTGTCTGTCTGTCCTTCTGTCCTTCCGTCTGTCTGTCCTTCTGTCTGTCTGCAGGTGCGCGTCTGGGCGGCTATGCGCTCGAAAGTTACAGGGCATACCTACGCATGCGTTACGTCGAAAGAAAGCTTACCTTTCCAAAAAGGTTTTAAGCGTATTTACGTTTCGGCCGGGCTAAAATCGCACCCGCGGTATCCGAAAAACCTTAACATTCCGCTCATTAGCTTCTCATTATCCGCTCATTAGCAACAGAGTGACCTCGAGCTCGACCAATCGTACGCCGGGTTGCTGGCGTGTGCCGCCGGGCCAATCGGTGCGTGTGTGGGCGGGCCTTATCGTTCTGAACCGAGGTGAGTATCCGCCATCTTGCTTCCATTCTTTTTCCTGCTTTCTGCGTCTTTCTTTTCAAATATACATTTCCAGCAAAATAAAATTGAATTTATTAAATTGTTTTAAAATAAATCACTCATTTGTAAATATTTTATCTAACCTGAAGATTCTTTTTCCTACCTTTCCCCGTTTTTTTCTTAGGCCTGAAAGCCTGGGCCTTTCTTGCCCAGCCAGGCCCGAGCTAGGTAATTGGGCTGCTGCTAAGCTCCTCACCCCCCCACCCCCGGTGTCACGATACCCGGGGCAACGGCGTCAGCCACAAGGGTCAGGGTGCGCGCGCAGCAGGAGCAGGTGAGACTCTGTTCCGCGCTCGGCTCGGGCGGGGGGGGGGGCGGGGCTCTCGAGAGTGCGGATCTCGGCCTTGGTGAGCGGGAAGGGTTACCCCGGCAACGGGAGTGCGGGGCGGCTGGGGCTTGGAGAGCGGGGCGGGCTCGGAGAGCGGGGCTCTCGTGAGTGCGGGGCGGGGCTGCTGGGGCTTCGAGAGCGGGGCTCTCGAGAGTGCGGGGCGGCGCGGCAGGGTTACCCCGGCAACCGGGCGTGGCCATCTCTCAGCCTCAAGCCCTCCCTTCCTCCCTCCCCCCCCTTCCCCCCCGCCCCGCCGCTCCCCCCCTGCCTCCCCGCCCCCTCCTCCCCCTTTCCCTTTCCCCCCCCCTTTCTCCCCCCCCGCCCTCCCTTCACCCCCTTTTCTCCCCCCCGCCCTCCCTTTCCCCCCCCGCCCTCCCTTTCCCCCCCTCTTTCCCCCCCGCCCTCCCTTCCCCCCCCGCCCTCCCTTCACCCCCCTTTCTCCCCCCCGCCCTCCCTTCCCCCCCTTTCTCCCCCCCGCCCTCTCTTCCCCCCACCCGCGCTCTCTCTCTTCCCCCCAGTCTCTCTCTTCCCCCCAGTCGCTCTCTCTCAACCCCCCAGTCGCTCTCTACCCCCCAGTCGCTCTCTACCCCCCAGTCGCTCTCTCTCTACCCCCCAGTCGCTCTCTCTCGTCCCCCCAGTCGCTCTCTCTCTTCCCCCCAGTCGCTCTCTCTCTTCCCCCAGTCGCTCTCTCTCTTCCCCCCAGTCGCTCTCTCTCTTCCCCCCTGTCGCTCTCTCTCTTCCCCCCAGTCGCTCTCTCTCTTCCCCCCAGTCGCTCTCTCTCTTCCCCCCAGTCGCTCTCTCTCTTCCAACAACAACATGCCCTCGAAAAAGCCTCGGCACCGCCGGGCACTCCAGCTAGTTAGCAATAGAGTGACGTCGAGGTCGACCAATCGTACGGTCGAGCGACCCGACGGTCGACCAATCGCTGCGTGGCGGGGGCGGGTTCCTGGCGCGTGCGGGCGTGGCGGGGGCGGGTTCCTGGCGCGTGCGGGCGGGCCCTCCTAGAGTCGAGTGATGGGACGATTGACCAATCCTACGCTTCGGTGACCTGACGGTCGACCAATCGGTGCGTGTGTGGGCAGGCCTTATCGTTCTGAACCGTGGTGAGTCGCCGCCATCTTGATTCCAAACTTTTCATTTCTTTTTCCCGCTTTCTGCGTCTTAAAAAAAAAAGTTGCTTTTAAAACACATAGGCCTAGAAATTCAGTATAGCCACATTTGGGGCGCTACAGCCGGGCGGCCGCTAAAGTTTGCGCCCGGCGCAACTTCGCGCCACCTACGCCGATATTCAGTGGCATCGCCCAAGAGGTTGCTGCTGCGCTAAAGCAGGCGATGCACGACTATCATTAGGCACTAAGCCGGCGATCCGGGGCGCTAACACCGAGGACGGGCGCAGCGCAGGTGCGGCGAGTTGCTCAATGAAGGCAGACACGCTGGCGCCGGTCAGCTCTTAAAGGGGAAGGGTCGACTTGTTTGGCTGCCATGCCCTGCACACTGCAGCCCTGAAGCAAGGCCTGACCATTGCTGGTTCATCAGTTCTACGCCCTCAACCATGGGGAAGCCCGCTATTCTTCCAAAGCCGATTGCACGCTCTTGCTGCTTGTCCAGGGTCATGGGGAAGGAGATGTACTGACGTCTCCTTCTGAAAAGGGCATTGTTCACCTGGCGGATGCAGCAATGTACCGCGAACTGGGAGATGTTGGTAATGTCCCCAGTAGCGGTTTGGAAGGAGCCAGTGGCATCGAAGTTGAGAGCCACCTTCACTGCCACTGACAGAGACGTCCTGCTCCTCAGCTGTGGCTGCAGATCTCTGCGAAGCAGGTGGCAGATCTGAGTGACCACCTCCATTCTGAATCGCATCCTCCGAACACACTGCTCCTCAGACATGTTCAGATATGAGAACTGCTGGCGGTATACCCTGGGTGGGTAAGGCCTCCTGTGCCGACGCCTGTTGGCCAATCTCCGTCTGGCCATGACTGGCACTCTCTCACGGCGTCTCTGATCCCTTTGAATGCAATGCAGAAAGCCAACGTTTCCACCCATTGCAGCCCCCATTATATGTGGCGACTCAAGGCTATGGCACTGAAAGTGAAATCCAAGTGCAAAGCTCTGGCCTGAAGCCACAAGTACCTGTGCAAGCGCTGAGTCAAAGCAGAAAGCTCTCTGCCTTTGTCTCTCTCCAAATATCCGTCTCTCACACAGAGGGATTGGCACAAAATGGCTACCACTTATACTGCAGGAGGAGTCCCCTTTAAATAGCGCCCCCCGCGCCCCGCAGCGACTGGGAACCGTTCCCCTCTACCAGTCGCTGGGGGCGCCAGGCGCAAAGAAGGGCGGCGCCACTGAATTTCCGGTTCGGGGCGCACAAAGGGCGTTGCACGATGAAATGACGTCAGGATCTGCGCGCGCAGCTGAGCACGCGCAAAGGCTTTGCGCCGCCGCTAAATCTTTACTGAAGTTGGGGAGAGGCGCAGATCGCGCTGCGCCCGGCCGCTAGCCGCCTAGCGCCCCACATCTCCTCCTCCTAAGGCGCTAGCGGCTGGCGCAAACAACTGAATTTCTAGGCCATATTGTTTTTAAAAAAAGTTAATTACTTTCTAAATCTTTTATCTAATCTCATTAATTTTCCTACCTTTCCCCGTTTTTGCAGGTAGGCCTCGAAGCCTGGGCGTCTGTTGCCAGCCATGCTGGACCCTAGGCAATTGTTTTGTGGCAAGCTCCTCCCACCCCTCACACCCCACCACCCCCGCTGGGCCCGATTCCGAACCAGCGGCCAGCCATCTTGGTAAAGGCTGGCTGGGCTCACTGCAATCTCCCCGCGCTTCATTCGCGCGCGCGCTGCACGGCGCACGCGCACCTCCACACAGAGCGCGGCCAGAGGGAAGCGAGCAGGTTAGCGGGGGGGGGGCGGGGCTCAGGAGGGGAGCGGGAGCGGAGAGGGTTACCACGGCAACCGGGCTTGGCAGCCGCAATCGGCCGTCTGAAGCCGCTCAGACCCGGTCCCGGAGATCAGGAGGCGGAGAGGGGAGGAGGGTTACCAAGGCAACCGGGCCCGGCCAGCCGCAATCGGCCGTCTCAGGCCCGGCCTTGGGAGGGCGGGGCTCGGGCTGACCAGGGCGCTGCGCTCGGCATGTCAGTGCGTGGGGCGGCATGGAGCTCAGCGGAGCCATCGCCGGCAGAGGGGAGAGGGTCTGCTGGCTCCCCCCTCCTTCCCCCACCTCCCCCCTCCTTCCCCCACCGCTCCCCTCTCCCCCCTCTCCCTTCCCCCCCTCTCCCCTTCCCTTTCCCCCCCTTCCCCCCCCTCTCCCCCTCCCCTTTTCCCCCCCCTCTCCCCCTCCCTTTTTCCCCCCTTCCCCTTCCCCCCTTTCATCCCCCTTCCCCTTTCACC
This sequence comes from Somniosus microcephalus, assembly GCF_052327205.1. Taxonomy (NCBI): domain Eukaryota; kingdom Metazoa; phylum Chordata; class Chondrichthyes; order Squaliformes; family Somniosidae; genus Somniosus; species Somniosus microcephalus. The sequence continues at coordinate 236,135,485 of NC_140997.1, read as the reverse complement.
TCCCTCTCCCCTCCCCCCTCCCATTTTCTCCCCCCTCTCCCCCTCCCCTTTTCCTCCCTTCCCCCCCTTCCCTTCCCCCCTTCCCTTCCCCCCCTTCCCTTCCCCCCTTCCCCTTCCCCCCAGTCGCTCTCTCTCTTCCCCCCAGTCGCTCTCTCTCTTCCCCCCAGTCGCTCTCTCTCTTCCCCCCAGTCGCTCTCTCTCTTCCAACAACAACATGCCCTCAAAAGACCCTCGGCACTGCCGGGCACTTCAGCTAGTATACTATATATATATATATATCTATATATATAAATCGGTACATCTGTCTGTCTGTCTGTCATTCTGTCTCTGTCATTCTGTTTGTCATCGCCTGTGCGTCTGTCGGGCTATGCGCTCGAAAGTTACAGGGCGTACCTACGCGCGCGGTACCTCCAAAGAAAGCTTACGCTTCCGAGACGGTCTTAAGCGTATTTACGTTTCGGCCGGGCTAAAATCGCGCCCGCGGTATCCCAAAAACCTTCAACGTTCCGCTCATTAGCATCTCATTATCCGCTCATTAGCGACAGAGTGACCTCGAGCTCGACCAATCGTACGCCGGGTTGCTGGCGTGTGCCGCCGGGCCAATCGGTGCGTGTGTGGCCGGGCCTTATCGTTCTGAACCGAGGTGAGTCGCCGCCATCTTGATTCCAAACTTTTCCTTTCTTTTTCCCGCTTTCTGCGTCTTAAAAAAAAACGTTGCTTTTAAAACACATAGGCCTAGAAATTCCCTTGGGTTTGCGCCCATTTAGGGGCGCAAGAGTGGGTTGCGCCGGAAGTTGTGTCACCGCTGAAATTAGGTGGGCCTTTAAATCGGCGTAAGCCGGTAGCGCTGCGCCGGCACCGATGACGTCATCAGTGTGCGCACCGCCCCGGTACCGCCCGAAACCACGCCGATCCCCATCTTCAGTAGCGGCCGCCTCTTCCCTGGCGGCCGCTAACAACGTTTTGAAAACCTGGCCGTGCTGCAGCCGTAGAGGCGCTATTTAAAGCGGAGGTGCGGCCGGCCGCTTTTTCGGCGGCCGCCTGCCCGCACCTCCTTCCCCGGCCTCCTCCACCCCCCCCCCCCGCGGCATTGCCGGCTGGTTTCCGTGGAGCCCGGCACTTCGCCGTTGTGCCGGGCTCTTTTGCCGGCACTTTCAACGGGGCTCCGGCCGTTGCAGGCACCTCCCCCTTAAGAGAAGGGGGAGGCCTGCAGTACAGCAGCCTGCCGCTCCGCATCGGGTGGCGCAGCGGGACCGGCAGCGCTGAAATTCACTTTCAGCGCCCCAAGCGGGGCGGGCACACCCTGTACCAGCGCCCGCTTCCGCTTTGGGGCGCTGAAAGTGAATTTGGGGCGGGCACAACTGACTCGGCGGCGGGCGCTAAATTTCCGGCGCAAACGTGCTGGCGGGGCGTCACCGAATTTATAGGCCATATTGTTTTTAAAAAAAATGATTTAGAAAGTAATTAACTTATCTAATCTCATTAATTTTCCTACCTTTCCCCGTTTTTCCAGGTAGGCCTAGAAGCCTCGGCGTCTCCTCCGCACCCACGCCCGAGCTAGGCACCTCCCAGCCCCACTCGAAGGCTGGAGGGCCGAGCCTCAGCCCAGCGCCGCTAGGGTGCGCGCGCAGCAGGAGCTGAGATGCGGCGTCTCTCTCTGGCTCGGCCGGGGGGCGGGGCTTGCTGAGCGTCCAGCATTACCCTGTCAACCGGGCCCGCCGGCCGTCTCGCACAGCCGCAATCGGCGGTCTTCACCTCGGGGGGGCCGCGACCCTCGGCGGGGGGGGGGCCGCGACCCTTGGGGGGGGGGCCGCGACCCTCGGGGGGGGGGGGGCCGCGACCCTCGGGGGGGGGCGCGCGCGCAGCAGGAGCAGCTGAGACGCGGCGTCTCTCTGGCTCGGCCGGGGGGCGGGGCTTGGTCAGCGTCACGGTTACCCTGGCAACCGGGCCCGCCGGCCGAGCCAGAGAGAGACGCCGCGTCTCAGCTCCTGCTGCGCGCGCAATCGGCGGTCTTCACCTCGGGGGGGCCCCCTGCCCTCCCTTCTCCCCCCCCTTTTTCCCCCCCTCCCCCCGCCCTCCCCCTCCCCTCCCTCCCCCCCCTCCCCTCCCTTCCCTGCCCTCCCCCCCTCCCCTCCTCCCCTCCCTCCCCTCTCCCCTCCCTCTCTTCCCCCCAGTCACTCTCTCTCTTCCCCCCTCCCTCTCTTCCCCCCAGTCACTCTCTCTCTTCCCCCCAGTCGCTCTCTCTCTTCCCCCCAGTCGCTCTCTCTCTTCCCCCCAGTCGCTCTCTCTCTCTCTTCCAACAACAACATGCCCTCGAAAAAGCCTCGGCACCGCCGGGCACTTCAGCTAGTATATATACAGACACTTTTAGTTCATTTTAGTTAGTGCTTTTACTGCTGTATTCTTGCTTTGTTACAGTGCTGCCGCATGGTGTGGAGTGATACAAGATGTCCGACGCTGCACTGTGCACTGCCCGTGCGCAGTGTGCCACATAGCAATATAACTACACCATGCCAAAGTAGTTCCATACCAAAGTAGTTCCATTTAACGATGTGATACTATAACAATGTAACATCCCTCTTTCTCAAAAAAACTAAAACATGAAATTTAACAATTTAAATTAACAAATACTATATCTAAACTATTATTATCAACTACAAAGAATCATGAGTTTTTTTTTTATTCGCAATATCGCTCAGGTGGTTGGATGTTGTCCTTCCATCTTGTGGATTTGGTGGTGACCCTTCCTCTCTGCGGTGTTTTGGTGTGTTCCGCTCTCGTTGTTGTTGCTGTCGCCTTTGGAGTTGGAGTGTGCATGCTCGTGGTTGTTTGATTTGTAGCGCTTGTTTCTGGTGTTGTACTGCTTGTGGTAGCTGGTGTTGTCAGTGTTGCTGATGTTGTCTGCTGCTTATCCAGTTCAGGTGAAGGTCTGATGTGGAGTCTGTTCCGTCTGTATTGGTTACCGGGTTCAATCTCTACGAAGTAGGATCTTGGCGTATCAGCTTTTCCAATGACCTTGGCTGGATTCCAGGTTTTCAACACCGGGTCTTGCACATGCACTGATTGTCCATTCAGCAATTCTGGTAGCGTCTTTGCATGTTTATCGTAATGTTTGCTTCCTACAATTTGTGCTTCTGCCAGCTTTTGTCTGAAGTCCTCCTGGTCCTGGGGAGGATGTATTTTTGTTGGTAGTGTAGTCTTAAACTTCCTCCCATTCAGCAATTCCGCAGGTGATTTCATGTCTGCTTTCAGTGGTGTTGATCTGAGTGATAGGAGGGCAAGGTCTTGGTCTTCCCCCATCTCACTACTTTTGATGAGAGTTCTCTTGACCGTCTGGATCTGTCTTTCGATGAACCCGTGTCCCCTTGGGAAATGTGGGGATGAGGTTACTATTTTGAACCCATACTTTTCTGCCAGAGGTCTGAATTCACTTGATGTGAACTGGGTTCCATTGTCACAGATTACCTTTTCCGGGATTCCTTGTTCAGCAAACAAGCTCTTTGCAATCCTGGTGGTAGTTGTGGCTCTCAAGTCTTTCATCCTTCTCACAAAAGGAAACTTGGAATAGTAATCTGCCACTATGAGATACCATTCTTGATTGCACATGAAGAGATCTGCCCCAACAGTGTGCCATGGTCTTGACGGTATTTCACTAGGTATCATCTCTTTCTGTTGTGCATTTCTGTATTTCTGGCATATACCACATGCAGAGACCATCTGTTCGATATTTTTGTACATGCCTATCCAGTATACAGCTGATCTGGCTCTCAGCTTGCATTTCTCCATTCCCATGTGGCCTTCATGTATGAGATGGAGAAGTTGTGTCTGCATCGTCTTTGACACGATGATCCTCGATCCAGCAAGGAGAATACCGTCTTCTACTGCAATATTGTCTTTAATCGTCCAGTATTGACGAATTGTCGCCTGTACCTGCTGGATTCTCTCCGGCCACCCCTGTATTACTTGTTGTGTGAGTAGTTGCAATTCCTCATCTTTGCTAGTCTCATCTCTGATTTGACTGAGCTTTGTAGGGGTTACATGCACTAGGTGGTGGATTTTTACTGTTAGGCCCTCCACCTCGTGTTTCTCATATGGTGACAATCGAGACAACGCATCTGCTAGCACCATTTCCTTTCCTGGCTTATATTTAAGGATGATGTCATAGCTTTGGAGCCTTAGAAGTAGTCTTGCAGGCACTTTGCACAGATTCTTCTTATAGATCTGTTCTAGTGGACAATGGTCACTCTCTATTGTAAATCGCCTGCCATACAGGTATGTATGGAATTTCTCGCATCCGTATACTACTGCTAATAGTTCTCTTTCTATGTTGGCGTATCTCGTCTCGGCTGACGTCAAGGCCTTTGATGCGAAAGCTATCGGCTTTCCTTCCTGCACCAGAGCTGCCCCTAGTCCTCTGGTAGAAGCATCTACTTGCAGAGTGACTGGTTTTCTTCTGTCATAATATGACAGACTTGTTTCTTTGCACAACAGTTCTTTAAGTTGTTTGAAATTCCTTTTGTGTGATTCAGACCACTGGTATTCGGCGTCTTCTTTCAATAGCTCTCTGAGATTTGTTGTATGTTCCGACATGTGTGGGATGAAAGAACTCATGTATTGGACCAAGCCGAGGTAACTCCTCAGCTCTTTCTTGTCTTTGGGTGGTTTCATTTCAGCAATCGCCGCAATCTTCTCTGGATTTGGCTTGACTCCCTCTGGTGTATAAATCATAGCGAAGAATTGGCATTCCTTGACTTTAACTATGCACTTATCTGCATTTAACTTGATGCCAGCCTTCCTGGTACTCTCCATGGCCTCATGTAGGTGCATGTCATGGTCTCTTTCATCTGCTCCATAGATCTGAATATCATCAGCTATTCCTATAGCTCCTTCACAGCCTCTGTATGTCTCGTCTATTTTCTGCTGAAAGATATCTTGACTGACCTTTAGCCCGAATGGTAGCCGCAGGAATTTGTAATGCCCAAATGGTGTGTTGAATGTTGTCAGTGTTGTTGATTCCTCATCCAACTTCACGTTCCAATATCCATTTCTGGCATCTAGTTTTGAGAAAACCTTGGCTCCTGCCAGTGATGGTGTAATCTCCTCTAGCGTTGGGGTGGGATAGTGAACTCCAAATCCTTTGAACACATCCTGGAAATTATTTACTACAGAATCCACCGAGTCATCTGGTCTGCTTATGGCACAGTTTATACGGTAGACTCTCTTGACCAGTTCTAAGTCTTCACAAGCTTTGTCACCTAGTAGTGAATCAAGTCCTTCAGCCACAACAGAAAACATGAGATGATGCACTTTGTGTTTGACTGTCACTTTAAGTCTGCATACACCTAAGCTATCTATTTTCTGTCCATTATAGTTCTTCAGTCGTACTGACTTTTTTTGTATTTTGGGCTTTTCTTTCATATTTTTAATGTCACTCATACTGATTAAGTTTGCTTTTGCCCCAGTGTCTAGTTTCAATGTAACTAATGCTCCATTTACCTGCAGTGGGATCATCCATTTGTCCTCTTTTACTGCATTAACTTTATGCTCAGCATTGTTTATTCCTGAGGGCTGCACATTTTCTGTATCCTTTTTGAGATTGTCACATGACACCATTCGTACAAAAAATGTCTCACTTAAATCAGTGTCCTCAATCACATTAACTCGTTGCCCTTTCTTAGTTTTTACTTTTGAAAAGCATTGTTTGGCAAAGTGATTCTTTCCATGACATTTTGTGCATAGTTTTCCAAACGCTGGGCATTGTTTTAACTGGTGTTTGTAACCACAGCGTTTACAATTAAAAATTCCTTCCTCCGATTGCTTTTCATTTCTGTTCTGCCCATGTTTCTTCCCTTTGTAGGACACAGCACCGACAGCAGCACTTACTACAATCGCATCATTATTGATTTCACTGAAAGTCTTCGCGTGCTGTCGAGCTAGCTCGCTGGCTTGGCATATTGTCACAGCATTTTCCAATGTTAGTTCGGTTTCTCTCAACAGATGTTCCCTGACCTTTTTATCATGAATACCAAACACAATTTGGGCACGAATCATGGATGCTTTCAGCTCAGAGAAATTACATGTCTGTGCTTTCAGTTTCAGATCAGTCACAAAGCTATCAAAAGTCTCATTTTGCCGCTGTGTCCTTGAACGGAACACGTATCTTTCATAGGTCTCATTCTTTTTGGGAGAACAATGTGTATCAAATTTCTTTAGCACATCGTCTAATTTTTCTCTGTTCTCCTCTGGATTGAATACAAATGTATTAAATACCTCTATCGCCTGTGGGCCTGCAACCGTGAGCAGCAACGCTATCTTCCTTGCGTCTGGCTTCGTACCGAACCCGATGGCAGCAATGTAGAGTTCGAATTGTTGTTTGAAAGCCCGCCAATTGTAGTCGACATTTCCCGTGAGGTTCAAACCTCCTGGTGGCTTCAAAGACTCCATGTCGCGTTTCACAATGTTTCGCAGATTTTCACAACTCCTGGTAATATGTTATGTTCATTAATAACTAGACATTCTTATTATGAACAGCTAGCTTCTAGCTAGTCATTTATTCAGTACACGTTCTCTAGGTACAGCATCTGTAGAGATTCAGCATGTGTACTTCTGTGTGCAGGCAGCCATCTTGACTACTGCCTTCTGGGTAGCCTAGTGCATCGTGGGTAGTGTAGTCTTAAACACATGCAACTAAATATACAGCTCTACAGCTCCATCTAGTGTACCACTCTAGAATGACATGTTATTGATCATTACACTTTAGCCCGAATGGTAGCCGCAGGAATTTGTAACGCCCAAATGGTGTGTTGAATGTTGTCAGTGTTGTTGATTCCTCATCCAACTTCACGTTCCAATATCCATTTCTGGCATCTTGTTTTGAGAAAACCTTGGCTCCTGCCAGTGATGGCGTAATCTCCTCTAGCGTTGGGGTGGGATAATGGTCCCTCTTTATCGCCTGGTTTAGATCTTTGGGGTCCAAACATATTCTGAGATGCCCGTTTGGCTTTCCTCGTACCACAATTGAGTTTACCCAGTCTGTGGGTTCAGTGACCTTTACGATCACTCCCTTTTCTTCCATCCTCTTTAGCTCTCTTTCAAGCTTTGTCTTCAGCTCGATGGGTACTTTTCGTGGAGCATGGATAACGGGCTTTACCTCTGGATCGATGGTGATGTGGTATTGGAAATCTCCGAAACATCCCACTGTATCATCGAAACATTCCGGATACATGTCTATCAAGTCTTTTTTACTTTTGATTTGTGGGCGGTTCTCCAGTGGGGCATTGCTGTCTATCTTCAGTGGCGTTTCCATCAGCTCGTGATGCACCGAGATCAATCTCGACTTCTCGCAGCTGTTTAATCCCAGGATCGTTGGCCCCTCAGTGTCGGTGACATAGAACATGCAGTTGATGTTCTTTCTTTTATGTGTCCCTTTGATAAAGGTTATTCCGAGTTGTTTAATCTCACTCCCCCCCGTATGCTGTCAGCGTGACATTACTTGCCTTTAAACAACCATTTTTTGGGTAGCCATCTTCTCTCAGGTTTTCGGGAAAGATCTGCTGGTACAGTCTCAATGAGAGAATGTTGCTCTGAGCCCCTGTGTCCAGCTTCAACTTTAAGTTGATGGTTGTGGGCCGACCTTTGACCTTTTTTTTGATTTGGATGATGGTGTGCAATTCTCTCCTCGGAGTATTTTCCGCTCTGGACATCTCGTGAAGCTGTATCTTTATGGTTTCGATGTTTAGTGCATTGTCGTGACCATCATCATCATCTTGCTCATCCATGGCATGGATATTTTGTTTCTTTCTCTGGTTCTGCTTTCCGCCTTTGTTTTTGATGTATGTTCCTTCTTCGTTCTACACCTCTTTTCCCAGTGGTTTAGTTTGCCACATGCATTGCAGCTTGTTCCATATGCTGGACATTTCCTCTTACATAGATACATAGATACATAGAAGATAGGAGCAGGAGTAGGCCATTCGGCCCTTCGTGCCTGCTCCGCCATTTAATGAGATCATGGCTGATCCTTTAATTCAGTATCCCGTCCCCGCCTTCTCTCCGTAACCCTTAACCCCTTTTGCCCGTAGAAATATATCTAATTCCCTCTTAAATATATTTAATGAGCTGGCGTACACTGCCCTCTGTGGCAATGAGTTCCACAGGTTCACCACTCTCTGAGTGAAGAAATTCCCCCTCATCTCTGTCCTAAATGGTTTAGCCCTTATCCTTAAATTATGTCCTCTAGTTCTGTTCTCACCCGCCAAGGGAAACATTCCTTCTGCATCCAGTCTGTCTAGACCTGTCAGAATTTTATACACTTCTATGAGGTCCCCTCTCAATCTTCTAAACTCCAGTGTGTACATCCCTAAACTACATAGTCTCTCCTCATAGGTCATTCCCGCCATTCCTGGTATCAGCCTGGTGAATCGCCGCTGCACCCCCTCCATGGCAAGAACATCCTTCCTCAGATGAGGCGACCAAAACTGTACACAGTACTCGAGGTGTGGTCTCACCAGTGCCCTGTACAGCTGCAGCAAGGTATCCCTGTTCCTGTATTCTAACCCTTTTGCTATGAAGGCCAGCATACCGTTTGCCTTCTTGACCGCCTGTTGCACCTGCATGCTCGCCTTCAGTGACTGGTGTACAAGAACACCCAGGTCTCTCTGTACTTCCCCCTCTCCCAATCTATTGCCATTTAAATAATAATTTGCCCTCCCGTTCCTGCACCCAAGGTGGATAACTTCGCACTTGTCCACATTATAGTGCATCTGCCATTTATCCGCCCAATCGCCCAGTCTGTCCAAATCGCTCTGGAGCTTCCTGGTCTCTTCCTCTGAGCCCACCCCACCTCCTAGTTTAGTGTCGTCTGCAAATTTGGAAATGCTGCATCCGACTCCCTGATCCAGGTCATTAATGTAAATTGTGAACAGCTGGGGGCCCAGGACAGATCCCTGTGGTACCCCACTTGTTACTGCCTGCCATTCAGAAAATGAGCCGTTTATTCCAACTCTCTGTTTTCTATCTGACAGCCAGTTCCCTATCCACGCCAAAACTTTCCCCTTTATCCCATGAGCCTCAATTTTCCATGCTAATCTTTTATGTGGGACCTTATCGAAGGCCTTTTGGAAGTCCAGGTACACCACATCTACTGGCTCTCCCCCATCTATTCTACCAGTTACTCCCTCAAAAAATTCCAATAGATTAGTCAAGCACGATTTACCCTTTGTAAATCCATGTTGACTCTGTCCTATCCTGTCCCCATTTGCTAAGTGCTCCGCTATTTCATCCTTAATGATGGACTCCAGCATTTTGCCCACAACTGATGTAAGGCTTACAGGTCTGTAATTACCTGCTTTTTCCCTACCCCCCTTTTTGAATAGTGGGGTAACGTTAGCTACCCTCCAATCCATCGGCACTGTTCCCGAGTCTAATGAATTCTGAAAAATCATCCTTAGTGCATCCGCTATCTCTAGGGCCACCTCCTTCAGTACCCTAGGATGCATGTTATCAGGCCCTGGGGATTTGTCCACCTTCAATCCCTTTAGCTTCCTTAACACCATATCCTTAGAGATATTGATTTGCGTCAGTTCCTCCTTTGCCAATGTCCCTATTTTTCCCGATATCCCAGGGAGGTTTTTTGTGTCTTCCTTCGTAAAGACTGACCCAAAGTATGCATTTAGTTGATCTGCCATTTCCTTATTTCCCATTATATATTCCCCCGTATCTGACTGCAATGGACCAACTTTGGTTTTCACCAGTCTTTTCCTTTTGATATATTTATAAAAGCTTTTGGAGTTAGTTTTTATATTTTCCGCCAGCTTGTTTTCGTAAGCTATTTTGCCCCTCTTGATCATGCCCTTTGCCCTCCTTTGCTCTATCTTAAACTGTTCCCAATCTTCCGCTCTGGCGCTTTTTTTGGCTATTTTATACGCCCTATCTTTGGATTTTATGCTGTCTCTAATTTCCCCTGTTATCCACGGTTGAGTCACCTTTTTAGATTTCCTTTTATGCCAGATTGGTATAAACAATTTTTGCAATTTTGTCATTCTATCTTTAAATGTTTGCCATTGTTTATCTACCTCCAGTCCTCTCAGGAACGTTGTCCAATCAGACCTACTCAGTTCCCGTCTCATGGCATCATAATTCCCCTTGTTTAAATTCAGGACCTTAGTCTCTGAGTCAATTTCTTGTCTGTGTAATCGTGTGGTCTTCCACAATTTCTGCACGTTTCCCCCGTTGTCATGTGCATGTCTTTGTGTGTTGTACTTTTCTCTCACTGCATCCACTCTGTTGTCCGTCTCAGAAGCCGTCCGCATGTCAGCCGTTTGAGAAATCAGTGTTTTCATTTGCTGCTTCATGGCTTCACGAGCTCTTGCAGTATCTATAGCCTCTGTTATTCCGAGCTTTTCTTTTCCTATCAGGGCTTTTTGTACCTCTACATGCACTGACCCCCATATTAGCTGGTCCACAAGCCTTTCCTCCAATTCCTTAAATTTACACTTGCTGGCTTCATTTCTCAGCCTTGTCAGGAAATTGTCAGCTGTTTCACCGGGTTCCTGTCTTAGACTCTGGAATTTGTATCTGTGTATACGGTGATTGGATTTAGGCTCTAGATGGTTGCTGAATTTATCAAAAATTGTCGCAGGGTTTTCCTTTTCCTCTTCAGTCAAACTCCAGTTATTATACAAATCTGGACCTTTTTTTCCTGTCCACAACAGAATGTAACTAACCTTTTCCTCGTTGGTAGCACCCTTCAGGAAGCTTTTGAATGTAAGCTCACATTTCTGTTTGAACTTGCGGAATGCTTCTACTATATCGTCGGCTTCCCAGTTCATGAGGGGTTGCATTTGCACAGTCAGTGCAGCCGTCATTTTTAGTTTCCCGTACGATTCACTCTCAATCAGCTCATAAAATCACTTTTCGTCTTATTCGTAGTTCGTATAGCACAATTTTGTACTCACTTATACTGCTGCCACCATGTTGTGTCTCCTTGTGTTCTTATACTATATATATTACAGACACTTATAGTTCATTTTAGTTAGTGCTTTTACTGCTGTATTCTTGCTTTGTTACAGTGCTGCCGCATGGTGCGGAGTGATACAAGATGTCCGACGCTGCACTGTGCACTGCCCGTGCGCAGTATGCCACATAGCAATATAACTACACCATACCAAAGTAGTTCCATACCAAAGTAGTTCCATTTAACGATGTGATACTATAACAATGTAACAGAGGTGTTCCTCACCTGGGAGCCAGTGCCTACCTTGAAGAAGTTCTGCTCTTTTCTTCGACGGGATCTCTGCTTGGCTCTTTCATTCCCATTTCCCAGCCCCCAAACTAGCCTTTTAATCTGTTTCATTTCCTGTGTTTTTTCTCAGTCCTGACGAAGGGTTTTGACCTGAAATGTTAACTCTGTTTCTCTCTCCACGGATGTTGCCTGGCCTGCTAAGTTTTTCCAGCATTTTCTGTTGTTGTTTCGGATTTCCAGCATCCGCAGCATTTTGCTATCGTACTAGTTCATGGAGCACCTTCGCTTGGAAGAGTCCTCTTTGTAAACTTGATAATAAGCACACCAGGTACAGAGGCTTAGGAGGGTGTCAATGTCAGCAGGAAGAAAAAAATAATGATCAAAAGCCTCCAACATCTGAACTCATTCCATGACTCCTGCCGGATGGGTTCGTCCCTGGACACAGCTTGGACTCGGCCCCCAGCGCCCTGCCAGTCCAGAAATTATGCCCGGAACTTCCACACAACCTCTTACATCCCGTAATCCTGCTGGCTTTGAATGGGACCCTCATACTGCCCACTGCAGACCTGACCGGGAGTTGACCGGTGCGATTCAGGCAGATGTGGTTTACACCTAATTTTGCCTCCATTCCGCCTCTTCTCTCCTGTTTGCCAGTGTGACGGAGATGTCAGCTCCATGGCGGGAAATGCTGCAGTAGTCCCTACTAAAAGCGATGAGGTAAAGAAACAAGTCATTCTGCTATACTATCTTTTTGATATATGTTAATCACCTGGACTTGGGTACACAGGCATTATTTCAAAGTTTGCAGATGGTACAAAACTCGGAAATGTAGTAAAGAGTGAAGAGGATAGTTACAGACTTCAGGAGTGTCAGACTGTAGAGAAGCGTGAAGTGATACATTTTGGTCGGAAGAATAAGGAGGCAATATAAACTAAAGGGTACAATCTTAAAGGGGTGCAGGAACAGAGAGACCTGGGGGTGTCGGTACACAAACCATTGGATGTGGCAGGGCAGGTTAACAAAGCAGTTAATAAGGCATATTGGATCCATGGCTTTAATAGAGGCACAGAGTATAAAAACAAGGAAGTCATGCTAAAGCTTTATAAAACACTGGTTTGGCCTCAGCTGGCGTATTGTGTCCAATTCTGGGCCCCACACTTTGGAAAGAATGTCAAGGCCTCAGAGAGGGTGCAGAGGAGATTTACTAGAATAGTATCAGGGATGAGGGACTTCAGATATATGGAGAAGCTGTTTTTTTTTCCTTTGAGCAAAGAAGGTTAAAAGGAGATTTGATGGAGGATAGATTAGATAGAGTACAAAAGGAGAAACTGTTTCCAGTGGCAGGAGGTTCGGTAACCAGAGGACACAGATTGAAGGTGATTGGCAAAAGAACCAGAGGGGAGATGAGGAGAATGTTTTTACGCAGCGAGTTGTTGTGATCTGGAATGCGCTGCCTGAAAGGGCGGTGGAAGCAGATTCAATAGTAACTTTCAAAAGGCAATTGGATAAATACTTGAAAAGAAAACAATTTACAGTCTATGGGGAAATGGCAGGGGAGTGGGATTAATTGGAGAGCTCTTTCAAAGAGCCGGCACAGGCACGATGGGCTGAATGGCCTCCTTCTGTGCTGTATCATTCTGTGATTCTATATAGTGATTGTTTATTAAAAAGGCAAAATGGAATAAGGAAGTACGACCCAACCTAACTATTATGAAACAGAGCAGTGACAGTGACCAAGCACATACAATGCGATTTGAGCAATACATCACTATCCTGTTCCAACAGCTGCTGTTTGCCTTAATACTGTTACTGTTTAAAAGTATAATTGCATCTATCTTCAGCTTCCATAAGAATACAAAATGCTCCAGAACCTTCCCCAAAGTGGAGCATGCTTGACATTAACATGACAGAAGATGAAAATGGTGTTTACTTCTTTTAAACTATCCTATGACTCTGACAGTGCCAATCTCCCACAGCCCATGAAGAATCCTAGAATGGTTACAGCACAGGAGGCGGCCATTCGGTCCGTCGAGCCCGTGCCGGCTCTCTGCAAGAGCACTTCAGCCAGTCCCACTCCCCCGCCCTTTCTCTGTAGCCCTGCAAATTTTTTTCCTCAGGTACTTATCCAACTCCCTTTTAAAAGCCACGATTGAGTCTGCCTCCATCACCCTTTCAGGCAGTGCATTCCAGATCCTAACCACTCGCTGCATAAAGAAGTTTTTCCTCATGTCGCCTTTGGTTCTTCTGCCAGTCACCTTAAATCTGTGTCCTCTGGTTCTCGACCCTTCCGCCAATGGGAACAGTTTCTCTCTATCTACTCTGTCCAGACCCCTCATGATTTTGAACACCTCCATCAAATCTCCTCTCAAACTTCTGTGCTCCAAGGAGAACAACCCCAGCTTCTCCAGTCTATCCACGTAACTGAAGTCCCTCATCCCTGGAACCATTCTTGTAAATCTTTTCTGCATCCTCTCTAAGGCCTTCACATCCTTCCTAAAGTGCGGTGCCCAGAATTGGCCACAATACTCTAGTTGAGGCCAAACCAGTGTTTTATAAAGGTTCATCATAACTTCCTTGCTTTTGTACTCTATACCTCTATTTATGAAGCCCAGGATCCCGTATGCTTTTCAACCGCTTTCTCAACCTGCCCTGCCACCTTCAACAATTTGTGCACATATACCCCCAGGTGTCTCTGTTCATGCCCCCTTTAGAGTTGTACCCTTCAGTTTATATTGCCTCTCCTCAATCTTCCTACCAAAATGTATCACTGCACTTTTCTGCATTAAATTTCATCTGCCACGTGTCTGCCCATTCCACCAGCCTGTCTATGTCTTCCTGAAGTCTATCACTCTCCTCCTCACTGTTCACTATACTTCCAAGTTTTCTGTCATCTGCAAATTTTGAAATTGTGCCCTGTACACCCAAGTCCAAGTCATTAATATATATCAAGAAAAGCAGTGGTCATAGCACCGACCCCTGGGGAACCCCACTGTATAGAGTTACACAAGGTTTGCGCACGTTCTCCTCTTCCCATCCTGCCTGTGATGAGAATGGTGTACTTCTGCTCATTGCTTCCCCTGGCGAGCTTGGCAGATCCCAAAACACGATACACTCGATAAATTACTTTTACAGTACAGTCATTGCTGTTTTGTCGGCAAAAGTTGCAGCCAATTTTGCACACAAGGACCCACAAACAGCAAGCAGATAGATGACCAGTTAATTTGTTTTGTGATGTTGGTTGAGGGATAAATATTGTCTTTGACACTGGGAGAACTCCCTGTTCTTCAAATAATGCCATTGGATTTTAACGTTCACCTGAAGAGGTAGACAGGGCCTCATTTTAACATCTCATCCAAAGCACAGCACCTTGACTATGCAGCACTCCCTCAGTGTCGTACTGAAGTGTCAGCCTAGATTATGTGCTCAAATCTCTGGAGTTAAGATTGAACCCACAACTGTCTGAGTCTGGGATTAGAGTGCTACCTACTGAGCAAAGCTGAGTGCAGATTCCAGTAAGGTGAAGGAATTACTGTACTCCTTTTGTGAACCAACCAGGCTAAGTAATTTAAAATCTCTTCTGGAGGACTTGTTTCTAAATGTGCATCTTTCTCTTTTGTTCCTTCCCACTCTTGCATGATATCACACAACTTTTTTTTATTCGTTCCTGGGATGTGGGCGTTGCTGGCAAGGCCCAGCATTTATTGCCCATCCCTAATTGCCCTTGAGAAGGTGGTGATGAGCCGCCTTCTTCAACTGCTGCAGTTTGTTTGGTGAAGGTCTTATTATTGTCGTAGCAGTTTGGTACAACTGAGTGACTTGCTAGGCCATTTCAAAGGGCAGTTCAGAGTCAACCACATTGCTGTGGATCTGGACAACTGTTGCAGTAAAAGCTCAGACATTCTTTTAAAGGCTCAAACATTTGTGGATTGTTCATTTTTGTCATTGCTTCTAAAGAACATATTCAGTCTGCCAAGCTCTCCAGTATGTTGGAGTGCTTCCCTGTGTTCCAGTTTAAATTCACAGATGATGTCAGCATTTAACAGGTTGGATAGGGGATGCAATGTAAAGAGGGATATGGGAGCAGAGAGTGCACATGGGATTAGGATACTGTTTTTGTGGAGGATAGACAGCAGCACGGACTGGTTTCCATGTTGTAAATACCTCACGCTACTTATTTGGCATTTTTAAATTCATAATTATCTTCTTACATTTGAACAGCCAGCTGAACACCTCCACCATGACAATGAATTCCTTCTCTTCTCTCTCATCCCCCTTTTTAGTTATGGAATCCAAATGAAATAAACATTCCCTCGGCGCTTGAGGGTCAACGGGCAGAAAAGAGTTCTCAGAAAGCAAAAAACATTGGCTGTTTTGGCAAGGTGTTCTCAAGACATAGTAGTTTCTACTTTGGTGAGAAACTTTTGATAAGTTTCAGTCTGGGCAGTATGTTTACTTCAGTAGTCATTTGACATGGAACCCAGGATGAGGTTGGATGAGAATTGTGCATACGCCGTCAGAAAGTAGAGTAAGACAAGTCCTTACAAATGACTAGCAAGCATAGTGAAGATAGTGGTCACATCCCCGAAACACACATGGACCTAATTGTTGGACATAGGAACAGCAGGAGGCCATTTAGCCCCTCGAGCCTGTTCCGCCATTCAATTAGATCATGGTTGATCTGTATCTTAACTCCATCTAGCAAAATTAATGGGACTACTAGCAAAATTAATGGGACTAAAAGTCAATGAATCCCAAGGACTGGATGACCTACATCCTAGGGTTTTGAAAGAGCTGACTGTAGTGCATGTACCCGTCTACCTTTAAGGGAACGATTGAGTGTAACCGTTCACCTTTAAGAGAACTACTTTAGGTGTGGCACTATTTGATTGGCTTCTGTATACGGTAATACCGACAGTGACCACACCAGTATATAAGTGATGTTACAGGATAACTAGGGCAGATTCGCCCTGACCTCTGAATAGTAAAGACCTGTTTGTTTGTACTTCAAAAGTCTGTGTATTTATTTACTGCACAACCCACAGACTTTACAGTGGCGACGAGTCCGATCGTACCTTGCGGCAAGAATAGCAAAGTAACAAAGAGCGTCGAAGAGAGGCAACCGCCCTCGTCGTGCTACCAAAAGAAAACACGAGGCTACAACAACAGAAAGTGTGGTACTTTACAGAAGCTGGAAGACTAGCAACAAAAGCTTCATCAGCAACAGGCACTGATTACCCTGCTACCACGGTGTGGAGTGAGCCGACCAGCAAGAAACAAGGCGGCCGAAGAGACTGTGAGTAGGGGAAGGGGTAGAAGTATCCGGAGGAGAAGGGCAGAGCACTCGACCTCGGTCGAGGGGGAGCTGTACCGGCCAAAAGTCGGGTCCAACGGCGTCGGGTGACAGCCGGACCGCGATCGGTGGGAAAAATCCAGGCAGCGACCGCAGCCACGAAGCGCTGAACCTGCGAGTAGGCGCGGGAGGAGAAACCCAGCCGCAGCCGGGGAGGGAAACATCGGTCTGCGAGAGGGCTGGGGAGGCGAACGGGAACCGTGCGGGTGAGAGCCGGGTGCGGAGTGAGAGACTGCGAGGAGCCAGTCCAGCGGCTGAGCTGTTCTCCACCAACGGGGTACTCAGAGCTGGCAAAACCGAACGTGCGGGAGTGGGAGAGTGAACAGGAGCCGAGAACGGGGAGAGAGACTGCGCGAGAGCCAGTCCAGCGGCTGAACTGTTCTCCACCTACGGAGTACCCAGAGCCGGTAGAACCGAACGTGCGGGAGAGGGAGAGACAGAGCCGAGCACGGGGAGAGAGAGACTGCGCGAGAGCCAGTCCAGCGGCTGAACTGTCCTCCGTTAACGGGGTGTACCCAGCGCCGGTAGAGCCGTGCGGGCGGGAGGAAAAGACAGAGCCGAGTAAGGGGAGCTGTGCGAGAGCCAGCCCAGCGGCTGAACCTGTCCGCTGTGGGGAAAGCGTACCCCTTACACCAGGGAGAAACGCGGAAAGCCGCCATTAGGCGGAGAAGACGACAGAGGCGGGAAACCGCCATTGAAGTGGGCGGGGAGAGAAAGGAAGAGCGGGAAACCGCCATTTTCGCAGGAAAAGAACCGCCATCTTAACTGCCATTGAAGTGGGCAGAGAGAGAGAGAGAGAGAAGGGAAGAGCGGGAAACCGCCATTTTCGCAGGAAAACCGCCATTTTAGAAAAAAAAAGATAATAAGTAATACTTAAAGAAATACTGGTGCTGCTCCCAAGGGAAGAAAAATGCCTAAGCGAGGGAATATTAACGACTTTAATTCTGAAATAGAAGACTGGGCCACGTACGTGGAACGCATCGAGATCTATTGTGAAGCCAACAAAATAGAGGAAGACGACAAGGCGATAACATTGTTAAACTCGATGGGCGCAAAGACATACGGGCTCTTGAAGGATTTACTAGCACCAGCTAAACCGGCGGATCAGTCTTTCGAAGAGATTGTGGTTGTTCTGAAGGACCACTTGAACCCCACACCATTGATGTTGGCTGAACGATTCAAATTCTATGCGAGAACGCAACGGAAAGACGAAAACAACGCAGAATACTTGGTCGAACTGCGTAGGCTAGCGAAATACTGCCAGTTCGGAGGGAATCTGACAGAGGCACTGCGAGACAAGTTCGTAGGCGGATTGTCCAAGGAAGGGACGCAAAAGCACCTACTAGAAGAGAACGACCTTACACTTGACAGGGCTGTCCTTATAGCCGCATCACATGAAGCCGCAGCGAAAGGAACGGCGGAAATGCAACTAAAGGCGGCGGCGCTCGGGGTGGACCAAATTACCTCGAGTACAACAAAATGCTATCGTTGTGGGAAGACAACACACGACCAGAATCAATGCTGGTTTAAGAACCAAGAATGTAGGAAATGTGGCAAACTGGGTCACATCGCTAAGGTATGCCGGTCAGGGAAGAAGACCAACAACCAAAGGAAGCCATCACAAGAAAAGTACAACAAGGTATACAAGGGGGCTGAGAAGAGTTCAGACGAACAGAATCCAGACTCAGATCCAAACGGCCAGGAGCTGGGTAGTCTGAGTATCCACCATGTGAGTAAGGAAGCTGACCTACAAACTATCTGGGTCATGCTAAAAATAGCTGGAGTCCAAGTGAAAATGGAGTTGGACACTGGATCAGCTGTATCAGTCATAAATCGAGGGGATTACCACCGGCTATTCTCACACATACCCTTAAGAGATACCAAGTTCGTATTGCAGACATACACGGGGCATAAAGTATACCCCATGGGAAAAATAAGAGTCAAGGTGAGAGATAGGGGTAAAGAACACCCAAGAATGAACTTGTATGTACTACATGAGGGAGGACCACCACTTCTAGGACGGGAGTGGATCAAGAAAATAGACATGGAATGGCACTACCAACAAGTAATGACGAGTGAGGACTCGGTGCAGACAAGCAGCTCAGACTCTGAGCCGGAAGACGATAAGTCCAGCCCACGTATGAAAAACAAGGTTAACATGAACTCACTGACTAAGGTTGGAAAAACGATGGCGTGCATAAAGACAGAGAATTCTGAGTCTGTTCAAGTCACAGACATATGCATTACGGAGGAACACCGAGCTCGAACTCAACGTTATTTCAAAGTACGACAACAATTCGAACAATTAAGTTACCGTCTCGTACAGATGAAAACAATGAAAAAGTTCTATGACACCGAATGGGAGAGCCTGGAAAGACAACAGAACCTGCTGGCTCAAGCAGAGAGCGACCATAGAGCCATCGTGACCAATTACCGATCACACCTCCCTTATGATGTTCAGGAGTTAGAATATTTGCATGATCTAGAGATACAGCATAAAGGCAAACCACGCTACACTGAGGATTTTGTTCTGCAATTGGAGACGGAGCTAGGGCAGGCAAGGTTAAGAGAAGCTGAATCGCAGTGTGCACTTAAAGAGATGCAGAAAAAAATCTTGGACATGGAAAAGAGAAACGCTTCTTTACCTGATGTGAATAATGTGGCCATGTTGCAAAAGGAGCTTATCACTCAGTTAAATGAAAATAAAGGGAAAATGACTGAGATAGACTGCAAGAATAAAGAAGATTTGATGGCAGTTAGACTTCAAGAGGCAGATAGCATAGCAGCCTTGGCTGAACTCCAACAGGAAATTGCGAAAGAAGCAAATGAAGAGGAATCTTCAGGAAGCCGGGATTTTATTCCAGTTCTTCTCTACGACTCCTTACAAGCAGAGTGTGAGAAGTGGAAAGAACAGTATGAACAGGCCCAGGCTACAATTCTGGAGGGGATTAACTCGGCAACCTCCGAAAAGCTAGTTTCAGTAGAAGCATATGAACAACTAAAGGTTGAACATGAGCAAGAAGTCCAAAGGCTGCAGGAAATTCTTGATGAGCTCAAGGCCAAGACAGACTCATCGGTAGAGATTCCATCCGTAGATGGAAAATTAGAGGTGGAAGACATAGCAGAACGTGAAATTCAAGATGTCCAAGAACTCGTTAAATTATTGAAGGAAACCCAAGACAAATATGAGGCGGCAATGGCAGAGGTCCAACAACTTGAAGAACATATTCAACTAGGAATCCGGGCAGTGGAAGGAAAGGCCAATGGAAGGAACACAGAGACTGTAGGAATGGCCCCTGATCAGGAGTTAGAGAACACCAAGGCGCAATTTCTTCGAGCGCTTAAAACCAAAGGACCGGAGGAAAGGAAGGTGAAAACATTGGAGGGAAAGGTGGATGAAATGGAGAAGGCGCTAATCCACAGTGTCCCCGTAGAAGAGTTAACGGCCAGCCAACTCTTATACACGCTGAGGGACAAGACTCCAAAATGGGAACACGAGTTTCAGGTTTCAACGGGAAAGAATTCGGAGCTTCCAAAAGTCACGGAGAGAGCTGAGGGGGCAACACAGCTTGCACATGGATGTCAAAAGTATGCTGAATTATGTCAAGGGGAACAGAAGAATGCGGAAACAGCTACTTCGGTAGAAGGATTTAATAGCCTGATAACGGAATCCCCGATGGAAGGGAAGGTATTGAACTCACAAATGAGGCCAGGCGTGAAGGAATGGCAGACATCCCAGGAAGAGCGGGATGAATATGAATGCTTGAAGAAGTCTTTTCAAGAAAGATGGTCAGAGAAGGAACCACCGTCGGCTAACGTCCAGTTGGATAAGAAGGAAGTAGAAGGGCCCCTCACTGGCCTAACTCAGGACGACCCCGAATACTATCATGACCTATTGAGTGACACTGAATATTACGAGGATCTGGTCTGCCCAGTTTGTGATGAAAACTCCCAAAGTACAGAAATCCGCATGAAGCACTTAAGGTCTAATGAACATAGAGAGTTGGTGGCGCTACAGATGGCCGCAGAGAAAGGAGCTCCGAGAGTTTCAAAAAGGCAGAAAAGAAAAAGAAGAATCAGGAGATAATAACTGTCTAAAATACTATCATCCCAGGCGGGACACCATGAAAGGAGCTAAATTAGTTGAAAACCCAAAAATTATCAAGACAGCCAGTTGGTTGTAAAAGTCCGCACTGCTGGTTCAACAGGACGGAAGGTCAAGCTGTTAC
Source organism: Somniosus microcephalus (assembly GCF_052327205.1). NCBI lineage: Eukaryota > Metazoa > Chordata > Chondrichthyes > Squaliformes > Somniosidae > Somniosus > Somniosus microcephalus. The sequence goes on along the minus strand of NC_140997.1, from coordinate 236,114,667 downwards.
GTTAAGAAAAAGGCTATGGAGGAGTCACGCTAGCCATGTGAACCGGCTACACCAAAGAGATGCTGTTCGGAATGAGTCAAGATCAGAGACTGAATCTATGAACTGTTTCCGCAGAGGCTGAACCTGTGAACTGTTCCCACCGAAAGTATATCTGTAAACTGTTTTATATGACGTTGACTCCACCGGAATTATCTCTGTAAATTGTTTGTTCTCCACCGAGAGTATATCTGTAAATTGTTGTGTGAAGTTGAAGATATGTATGTTTAACGGGGACCCTGTAAGTAATAAGCTAAAAAGGGAGGATTGTAGTGTATGTACCCGTCTACCTTTAAGGGAACGATTGAGTGTAACCGTTCACCTTTAAGAGAACTACTTTAGGTGTGGCACTATTTGATTGGCTTCTGTATACGGTAATACCGACAGTGACCACACCAGTATATAAGTGATGTTACAGGATAACTAGGGCAGATTCGCCCTGACCTCTGAATAGTAAAGACCTGTTTGTTTGTACTTCAAAAGTCTGTGTATTTATTTACTGCACAACCCACAGACTTTACACTGACCATTGGAATAGTGGACGCATTGGTTGTCATTTTTCAAAATGTTAGAGATTCTGGAATGGTTCCTGCAGATTGGAAGATAGCAAATGTAACCCCGCTATTTAAGAAAGGAGGGAGAGAGAAAACGGGGAACTACAAACCTGTTAGCCTCACATCAGTAGTTGGGAAAATGCTGGTATCTATTATAAAGGATGCAATAACTGGGCACTTAGAAACTAATAGTAAGATTGGGCAGAGTCAACATGTATTTATGAAAGAGAAATCCTGTTTGACAAACCTATTGGAGTTCTTTGAGGATGTAACTAGTGGAGTAGACAAAGGGGAACCGGTAGATGTGGTGTATCTGGATTTTCAGAAGGCCTTCGATAAGGTCCCACACAAGAGGTTGGTGAACAAAATTAGGACACATGGAATTGGGGGTAATATACTAGCATGGATTGAGAATTGGTTAACAGACAGAAAACAAAGAGTAGGGATAAACGGGTCTTTTTCAGGATGGCAGGCTGTGACTAGTGGGGTACCGCAAGGATCGGTGCTTGGGCCCCAGCTATTCACAATCTATATCAATGATTTGGATGAGGGGACTAAATATAACATTTCCAAATTTGCTGATGATACAAAGCTAGGTGGCAGTGTCAGTTGCGAAGAGGATGTGAAGAGGCTTCAAGGGGATCTCGACAGGCTCAGTGAGTGGGCGAGAACATGGCAGATGAGGTTGAAAACTTTGGTAGAGAAAACAGAAAGGCAGAGTATTTCCTAAATGGTGAAAGATTGGAGAATGCAGATGCTCAAAGGGACCTGGGTGTCCTTGTACATGAGTCACTGAAAGTGAATGTGCAGGTGCAGCAAGCCATTAGGAAGGCAAATGGTATGCTGGCCTTCATTACAAGAGGATTTGAGTACAGGAGTAAAGAAGTCTTACTCCAATTATATAGGGCCCTGGTGAGACCTCACCTGGAATACTGTGTACAATTTTGGTCTCCTTACCTAAGGAAGGATATACTTGCCATAGAGGGAGTGCAACGAAGGTTCACGAAATTGATTCCTGGGATGGCGGGACTGTCGTATGAGAAGAGATTGAGTAAACTAGGCCTGTATTCTTTTGAATTCAGAAGAATGAGAGGGGATCTTATTGAAGCATACAAAATTATTACAGGGCTTGATAGAGTGGATGCTGGGCGAATGTTTCCCTTGGCTGGGGAGTCTAGAACCAGGGGCCACAGCCTCAGGATAAAGGGTCGGCCATTCAGGACTGAGATGAGAAGAAATTTCTTCACACAGAGGGTGGTGAATCTTTGGAATTCTCTACCCCAGAGGACTGTGGAGGCTCAGTCATTGGGTATATTCAAAACAGAAGTCGATAGATTTCTGACTAGTAAGGGCATCGAGGGATATGGCGATAGGGCCGGTGAATGGAGTTGAGGCAGAAGATCAGCCATGATCTCATTGAATGGCGGAGCAGGCTCGAAGGGCCGAATGGCCGACTCCTGCTCCTATTTCTGATGTTCTTATCTACCTGCCTTGGTTCCATAACCGTTACTGTACAAAAATCTATCAATCTCAGTTTTGAAATTTTCGATTGATCCCCAGCCTCAACAGCTTTTTTGAGGAGAGGGTTCCAGATTTCCACTACCCTTTGTGTGAAGAAGTGCTTCTTGACAAGACCCCCTGAACAGATTAGTCAGTGACAAGGCAAGTTTTTCCATATCTTTCATTCATATATATATTTCCCCTCTTTCTGCAATTTTCTTTCTAAAAGCCGCTCTACCCCATAATCATGTTCCCCTTTTAAAAAGTATTTAAAAAAATTACAGAATCATTTCTTTGAATATAAAAACAAGGTACTGTATTACAGAGTAGTTTCAATTGAAATAAACCAAACCTTTAGATCACAAACATATTTAACTTAATATCTTCTCATTTAAGATAATAGAAAGGGAAATAATTCAGGAGTTAGACTGACTTAAAAGTCTTATCCATATTTGGAACCAAAGCTGCATTTGTCCAATTGCTGGTTGCAAGTCTGCTTTATTGTTCTTAAAATATAAGCTACAAAGGGACAAGACGACAGGTGAAGCATTGAGGAAACAGTGAGGAAGTTAGCCTTTAGTCAGTGCTATAGAACAGCATATTTAACATACCTGACAGAAAAGAGCAGAATAAGTGTTAGAATAATCAGTTAAATTATCCACTGTAATGCCCAGGATAGCTCTTTATTCAGCTGTTTTTCTTTTGAAGAGTGAGGGTTTGGCTAATTGCTGAAGAGATTCTAATTGGTTTACAATTAAAAGTCCTGCAAACTACACTGGAGTCAGACCTCGGTCATGCACTCATGGTAATTTTCATCAGAGTGCTATGGGAGAAATTCAGGCAGATCGCTCCATTACCTTAGGGCAGTGTTGTCCAACAGAAATCACTGACTAGCCACAGGGGTGACTATGGCGACACTATTTTAACCACATGCACTAATTTTAATAGAAAACACCTTACACACAATACAGGTAAATGTACTTCACACGTGTGTATATTTACTTAGCAAACATCTCCCACCATTCATTACCTCGAAGTAGAGCAGCCACAATGATCAAACTCACTCTCACACTCTGCTTTCTGTCTTGCCATTTTAGCAACAAACGCACAAAAAGGTTAAAGTTCACATGCACACGCCATGCAAATGAGTAGTGAAATTACATTCCCAGTGATGGTGTCTGTTACTCATTTCCTATTTACCAATTAGAAATGCAATTAGCCACATCTGGGTTCCCAATTAGCCACATGTGGCTAGTGGCGAATGTATTGGACAACATTGCCATCGGGGATTGGGGAGTATTTATGCAGAGTCTTCTCTCAGATCAAACGGGTGAGATAGAATCCACATGGTAGATTGTACATAGTCTGTGAAAGGAGTGGCACTGATCTGTGACGACCATTTCTTGTTCATTGCTTTCTTAAATTCTTGACCAAAAGGTCTGAGATCTTCTAGAGCACAACATTTTTTTATAGCAGAGGTTTGTTGTAAAAAGGCTCCACTGCAGAGGATAATCTACAAACGAAGGAGTGTTGTTGTTTCTGCAGAGCTATTTGAAATCACCAACTCTTGCACCAATACAATGCAGTATAATTGGTCTTTCCAGGCAGGCTTTTTAACAATCCACTCTGAGAAGGAACCATTATGTATTTGTCACAACGTTAAGTGCGTTCTGCACAGATGCAATACAGCAATGCATTACAATACAGAATCAGAAGTAAACACTTCGAAAGTTGTAATTGTCAGAAATCAGTGCTGAAACCAAATTAGAATCTGCATTGCGGCCCCAAGCAAGGATGAAGTGGTGAAAGGGAGAAAAGTCCAGCGTACTATGACTAACAATTACACTTCAACAATTGAAAATCAGTTTGCTGTCAAGTTAGAAACTAGATTGGAGAAGGGTTAACAAAATACTTTGGTATTTGTAGATCTTTGGTTCTTGGGGTAAAATGGTGAGATTTCAGGGGATGAGATTCCCACTCTAACGCCCTAAGTTATCAAACTCTCAGTTACTGTGAGCACCATGGATACCTTCAGAAAACACCTCCAACAGCACTAGAAACATTCATTTTGCACCCATAATAACTAACCAAATGGAAGCTAGATGCAATGTTGCATGGTTATATTTTTTTAAAAGTACGAGAAACACATTGCAGTTGGAAGGAAAATGGGAAAACTGTCCAATTACAACAGGACTTGGGGCTTCTGAGAACTCCAAAATGGCTGCCTCAAATTAACAAATTAGTTTGTGATTTCCACCGGAAAATTCCTGGATTTTTTTCAAGTGGTGAATTGGCAGGAAAAAAAATTCTCCTGGAGGCAAGATTGCAACTCTTCCCCTGTGCATAACCTCCATCAATTCTTAGCATCCCACCATCATAATGGCAGGTGTGAGGCTGGATACAATAAACATAGATTCTTCACTTTTACTCTTCATTAAAAAGAATATCTAAGGGTTAAGTGAGAATCTGATGGTGAGCCTCATTGACAAATGGTGTCAGTGAACTGTGGAAATAATTATGGATTGTCTGTTAATTTGACTGTAAATCCTTTGCTTATTTTCTTGAGTAGTACTGACGTTCAAAATAAATAATTTAAACTGACGTTACCCAGGTTATTTGTTCCTACTTACTCCTTTTTTATACTAAACCTAAAACCTGGGTTTTTAAAATTGGAATAAAACTGACTTTAATGATCCTTTCGCAAATTGCATGTACCACTCAAGTGGTGTTCAAGCCTGGTTTAACTCAAGGTACTTAGTAGCTTCCATTTCTTTACTATTCATCAAAGCAGGGTCATTCCCTCCTTGATTTCCTCGCTGCATTTTTGCTTATGGGCTTCAGTAGGTGACAAATTCAGTAAGGAACCCAGAGGTGGGGGTTTGGGCAAGGGGGTTGGTAGATGTACTGTATGTAAGAAAAGCCAGAATGTGATGTGGCATTGCTGGTTCTGAAGGATAAACATAACACCCAATAGCTGGATAATGTGATACTGTCGTGGATTTTCTAAAGGCTTCATTACGCAAGTGCTTATTTGTATCTACGTGAATTTTCTTGTTTGGCAATTGTTAATTTATTGGCAGGTGTTGTAGATTTGGATCTGTTGGTTAATGGCTTTCAAAATTTCTTTCATCTTCTCCTCCAGACCGTCCAGCTGACGGGCCTTTCCCTCCAGAACTTGCTCATTTGCTTCGTACTGACCCTCAAGACCTGTCAGGTAGGAGAAAATTCATCCAGTTAGATTTGCAAATAACAAAACTTGCATTTATATAGCGCCTTTAACGTAGTAAACTGTCCCAAGGCGCTTCACAGGAGCGTTATCAAACAGAATTTGACACCGAGCCGCGTAAGGCGATATTAGGATAGGTGACTAAAAGCTAAGTGGAGGGAGTGCAGCGAAGATTCACCAGACTGATACCTGGGATGGCAGGAATGACGTATGAGGAGAGATTGGGTCGATTGGGTTTATATTCGCTGAGTTTAGAAGAATGAGAGGGGATCTCATTGAAACTTATAAAATTTTAACAGGACTGGACAGACTAGATGCAGGAAGGATGTTCCCGATGGCTGGGGAGTCCAGAACCAGGGGTCACAGTCTAAGGATAAGGGGTAAGCCATTTAGGACAGAGATGAGGAGGAATTTCTTCATCCAGAGAGTGGTGAATCTGTGGAATTCTCTACCACAAAAGGCAGTTGAGGCCAATTCATTAAATATATTCAAGAAGGAGTTAGATATATTTCTTGAGGCTAAAGGGATCAAGGGATATGGGGAGAAAGCAGGGACAGGGTACTGAATTTGGATGATCAGCCATGATCACATTAAATGGCAGAACAGGCTCGAGGGGCCGAACGGCCTACTCCTGCTCCTATCTTCTATGTTTCTATAAGTCAAAGAGGTCGGTTTTAAGGAGCATCTTAAAGGAGGAGAGAGAGGTGGAGAGGTTTAGGGAGGGAATTCCAGAGCTCAGGGCTTTGGCAGCTGAAGGCACGGCCGCCAATGGTGCAGCGATGAAAACCGGGGATGCGCAAGAGGCCAGAATTGGAAGAGCGCAGAGATCTTGGAAGGTTGTAGGGCTGGAGGAGGTTACGGAGAGAAAGGGCGAGGCCACGGAGGGATTTGAAAACAAGGATGAGAATTTTAAAATTGAGGCGTTGCCGGACTGGGAGCCAATGTAGGTCAGCGAGCACGGTTGATGCTGTAAAGAACAACTGCGTCTAATAAGTAAAAACAGAAAATGCTGGAAACACAACAACAACAACAACTTGTATTTATGTAGCGCCTTTAAGGTAGTAAAACCTCCCAAGGCGCTGCACAAGAGTATTTTAAGACAATAAATTTGACACTGATCCACATAAGGATAAATTAGGGCAGGTGACCAAAAGCTTGGTCAAAGAGGTAGGTTTTAAGGAGCGTTTTAAAGGAGGAAAGAAATGTAGAAAGGTGGACAGGTTTAGGCAGGGAATTCCAGAGCTTAGGGCCTAGACAACAGAAGGCACGGCCACCAAAGGTTGAGTGATTATAATCAGGGAACCTCAAGAGGGCAGAATTAGAGGAGCGCAGATATCTCAGGAGGGGTTGTGGGGCTGAAGGAGATTACAGAGATAGGGAGGGGCGAGGCAATGGGTTTATTTGAAAACAAGAGTGAGAATTTTGAAATCGAGGCGTTGCTTAACTGGGAGCCAATGTAGGTCAGCAAGCACAGGGGTGATGGGTGAACGGGACTGGGTGCGAGTTAGGACACGGGCAGCCGAGCTTTGGATGACCTCAAGTTTACGTAGGATAGAATGTGGGAGGCCAGCCAGGAGTGTGTTGGAATAGTCAAGTCTGGAGGTAACAAAGGCATGGATGAGGGTTTCAGCAGCGGATGAGCTGAGGCAAGGGCGGAGACGGGCGATGTTACAGAGGTGGAAGTAGGCGGTCTTAGTTATGCTGTGGATATGTGGTCGGAAGCTCATTTCAGGGTCAAATATGCCACCAAGGTTGCGAACAGTGTGGTTCAGCCTCAGACAGATGTTAGGGAGAGGGATGGAGTCAGTGGCTCGGGAATGGAGTTTGTGGCGGGGACCGAAAACAATGGCTTCGGTCTTCCCAATATTTAATTGGAGAAAATTTTTGCTCATCCAGAACTGTATGTCGGAGAAGCAGTCTGGCAATTTAACAGGTCAGGTGATATTTGTGGAGAGAGAAACAGATGCTGCCTGACCTGCTGAGTGTTTCCAGTATTTTCTGTTTTTAGTTCAGATTTCCAGCATCCGCAGTATTTTGCTTTTGTTTGCTTCTAATAATATTTGTATGCAAGAGCCTGAATGGATGATGATATTAGCTTGCCTACTGTTAAGGATGGTTGTTAAGGGGAAGCTAGATAAGTAGATGAGGGAGAAAGGAATAGAAGGATATGCTGATAGGGTGAGATGAAATAGGGTGGGAGGAGGCTGGTGTGCAGCATAAAAACCGGCATCGACCCTTTGGGCTGAAAGAATGTACAGCACAGAAACAAGTCAATGTAATTCTATGTTCTCAGTCTTTTGTTTATTCTTCACATACCTTCGGTTGGCTGCGCTGTTAGCAGGACAGCGTAGTTATGTGCTATCACAAAGTGGTGGAACAGAGGTTCAATTTCCCCACTCCCCTAAATTCCCAATCACTGCGGGGAAGCGCCTAGTCTCCACTCAGCAAGAAATGTATTGAATGTGTTAAAACCTTTGAACGTGTCTTTTGAAAACCACCAATGCACACATCGGCAGAAAGCTCAACAGAGGCCAGTTACTGGTATTACTGGTCCAGTTAGCACAGCTAAAGCTAAGCTTCGCACCTGTATCATCAAGGCAAGTTGTTCTGTACATGAGGGAGAAAGGAATTGAAGGTTATGCTGATGGGGTTAGATGAAATAGGGTGGAAGGAAGCTTGTGTGGAGCAGAAACACCCGCATGGACAAACCTTTGTTCCGGAATGTGCTTTGTGGAGGGTAAACTCGCCCTTGAGTTTCTGTGGTAAAGTGGATATTTGCTTGTATTGATTTTTGCAACTTGTATCCTTGTAATCAGTGTGCAAGAGGCGAACTTGGAAAGGGACAAATAGTATTGCGGTTTTAACAGAAAGCCAGCAGTTTGATCTAATCCATCTTGAAGAGTTTCCTCAAGTGACAATTTTGCTTTGGCCAACACAACAGTCGTGTTAATTAATCGATTATACTGAGGGAATTTACAATGCTGAACATCTTGTGGTACTGTTAGAGCTGGCACCATTGTCCCACAGGAATACCATTGTGACACCTGGCTGTTTAAGGTCTTTCCATTCAATCTGCACCGTAGGGCACACAGTCAGGCAGACTTCTGGAGGCCTCCTCACCACACATTGAAAGACAAGACCGCCATCTGTGGGCGGTGAATTTAATTGGCAGCTATTTCTGAGAGGGCAGGACCTTGATGGACTAGAGCCCTGTGTGATTGACAGCTTGGTAGGCAGAGACTTCTACAGATTTAAGGTGGCAATTTTCAGAGAGAAACATATACAGAAACAGTCATCATATCTGTAACTAGCAGTCACCAGCTATAAGGCTGAGTTCTGTGTCAGTCAGATGAACAGAATCAGGTTAGTCTAAAGTTATAGTAAGTAAATGTACGGTTAACAACTATATTTAACAAGAAAGTGAGTCACGTCTTTGTTGTTTTATGTATCGAAGAGTGTAGGGAAAATATATTTCACTGTGAAAGCTGTACTGTTTGTTTATCTTTCTCGTGAACAAAGCCAATAGTCAGAGACAAATCTCCAAGGAAACTTCTTGGGGTGCGGACACAGCAAAGGTCCTCCCCTCCTCAGCCGTGGCTCGGCGGTATATCTCTCGCCTTTGAGTGAGAAGGCCGTGGATTCAAACCCCGCTTCAGAGATTTCAGCACATAATCCAGGCTGACACTCCCAGTGCCGGTACTGATGGAGCGCTGCACTGTTGGAGGTGCAGTCTTTCAGATTAAACCGAGGCTCTCTCAGGTGGACATAAAAGATCCCACAGCACTATTTTGAAGAGGAGCAGGGGAGTTCTCCCCGGTGTCCTGGGGCCAATATTTATCCCTCAATCAACATCACTAAAAACAAATTATCTGGTCATTATCACATTGCTGTTTGTGGGAGCTTGCTGTGCACAAATTGGTTGCTGTATTTCCTACATTACAACAGACTACACTTTAAAAGGTACTTAATTGGCTGTAAAGCACTTTGGGACGTCCTGAGGTCGTGAAAGATGTAATGATCAGTAACATGTCATTCTAGAATGGTACACTAGGTGGAGCTGTATGTATGTAAGAGTGGACTACCCACGATGCACTAGGCTACCCAGAAGGCAGTAGTCAAGATGGATGCTGTACAAGTCCACATGGCATGAATAAAGTGACTAGCTCAAGCTAGCTGTTCATAATGGAAATGTCTAGTTATTTATGAACATAACAAAAGACGCTATAGAAATGCAAGTCTTTGTCTTTTTACACTCTCTGCCCAAAAATCCACACTTTGTAAAATACACCACATATTTCACAGTGGAATGCTTTTCTTTAAAGTAAATGTTTACGAGAAGTGCCACACACAACTCTCGGCAAAAGTGGATTTGAAAATGTTGCTTCTGCTACGTGGGATCATCTCACCGTTCAATCTCTCCAGCTTATCCTGTGCATCTCTCAGGAGCTGTTTGGCTTCATTCCGAAGGCTCTCCGCTTTGTGTTTAGCATCGAAAACTGTGCCACTCTTTCGGTCTATAAGACCACGCACAATTTTATATTTGTCTGTGAGCTGTCCGTCCAACATCTGGAAGCAAAAAAATGTAACAATTATATGAACATATGAAACTGATGTGCAGGAAAAGGCCAGCTGTTCCTTCAAGCCTGCCCCACACTCATGGTGGCTGGAGCATCGTGACTAGACACTTCCATTCTCCCTCCCGGCGGACGGACAGTTAAAATCATTTGGGGGACTCATCCGCTGACATCCTACTCGCTTCCCGCAGGCGATGGTTTTGAACTGCTCTTCTGACCAGGCGAGAAGGACACTCGCCAGAAACTGGCGGGGTCATAGAATCGAACAGAACAGAAAGAGGCCATCAGCACATCATGCCTATGTTGGCTCTTGGAAAGATATCCAATTAGTCCCACTCCCCCGCTCTTTCCGCAACTGCAGTTTTTCCTTTTACCGCCCCTCCATCTCACGCATAGTTGCGAGCTTTGCTCTCTTCGGTTGTACCTGTTTGGCCTCGTTGGCTTTATCCCGTGCCATTGCAGCGGTTTCTTCTGCCCGCGATGCCACCAGGCTGTTGTTGGCACGTTTCATTTTCAGTGCATCAATTCTGTTGTCCAGCTGCATCAGTCGGTCCATGGCCTTCATCAGCTCTCTCTCCGCACTCACTGTTTCACTCCGTATCTGTGAAAATAGAGAGAGGCAGAGCACTTACTATCATTGGGACCCTGGCCACATGGGTTATAATAGTCCTTATCTCATCGGCTGACACGAGAAAGGATACTGGTGAACATAATGACACAAGATACCATGAATGAATCAATTAATGGAGCAGCAGACACAACAGGAAATCAATCCAGAAATTAATCAATTTAGGCAGAATTTTAAAATAATAGTTAGGAGTGAAATCAAGAAGCGCTGCTTCACACAATGGGGAGTGGCAATCTGGAACTCTCGTCTTCAAAAGGCTGTGGATGCTGGGGGTCAATTGAAAAATTTAAAGACTGAGATGGATAGATTTTTGTTGGGTAAGGGTATCAAGGGATATGGAGCAATGGCGGGTCAGTGATGGAATAGGCTCAAGGGGCTGAATAGCATCCTCCTGTTCCTGTGTAACAGACTCGAGGGGCTGAATGGCCTCCTCCTGTTCCTGTGTAACAGACTCGAGGGGCTGAATGGCCTCTTCCTGTTCCTGTGTAACAAGCTCAAGGGGCTGAATGGGCCTCCTCCTGTTCCTGTGTAACAGGCTCGAGGGGCTGAATGGCCGCCTCCTGTTCCTGTGTTATAGGCTCGAGGAGCTGAATGGCCTCCTCCTGTTCCTGTGTAACAGGCTCGAGGGGCTGAATGGCCTCCTCCTGTTCCTGTGTAACAGGCTCGAGGGGCTGAACGGCCTCCTCCTGTTCCTGTGTAACAGGCTCGAGGGGCTGAACGGCCTCCTCCTGTTCCTGTGTAACAGGCTCGAGGGGCTGAATGGCCTCCTCCTGTTCCTGTGTAACAGACTCGAGGGGCTGAATGGCCTCCTCCTGTTCTTGTGTAACAGGCTCGAGGGGCTGAATGGCCTCCTCCTGCTCCTGTGTAACAGGCTCGAGGGGGTGAATGGCCTCCTCCTGCTCCTGTGTAACAGGCTCGAGGGGGTGAATGGCCTCCTCCTGCTCCTGTGTAACAGGCTCGAGGGGGTGAATGGCCTCCTCCTGCTCCTGTGTAACAGGCTCGAGGGGGTGAATGGCCTCCTCTTGTTCCTGTGTAACAGGCTCGAGGGGCTGAATGGCCTCCTCCTGCTCCTGTGTAACAGGCTCCAGGGGGTGAATGGGCCTCCTCCTGTTCCTGTGTAACAGGCTCGAGGGGCTGAATGGCCTCCT
>NC_140997.1:235938001-236083001 GCF_052327205.1 Somniosus microcephalus | reverse complement strand
CCCGCCTCTCTTGACCAACACCAGTTTGCCTATCGTGCAAACAGATCAACGGAGGATGCAATCACAACTGCTCTACACTCGGCACTGAATCACCTAGATGGTAAGGAGACCTACATCAGAATGCTGTTTATAGACTACAGCTCAACATTCAACACTATCGTCCCCAACAAGCTGGCCACCAAACTCCAAACTCTTGGCCTGAACACTTCCCTCTGCAACTGGACCCTGGACTTCCTAACAAACAGACCCCAGTCTGTCAAATTAGGTAACCACACCTCCCCCCCCCTGACCCTGAACATGGGGGCCCCACAAGGATGTGTGCTGAGCCCCCTCCTCTACTCCCTCTTCACCCACGACTGTGTGGCTGTTCATGGTTCCAACACCATCATCAAGTTTGCGGATGACACCACGGTAGTAGGCCAGATCGCCAACAACGATGAGTCAGCCTACAGGGAGGAGGTCCAGCATCTCGTGAAGTGGTGCGCCGATAACAACCTGGCCCTTAACACCAAGAAAACCAAAGAAATCATCGTGGACTTCAGGAAGTCGAAAGGCGGAAGTCACACCCCCATCCACATCAATGGGGCTGTGGTGGAAAGGGTGGACAGCTTTAAGTTCCTCGGAGTCCACATCACGGAAGACCTCTCCTGGTCCCTCAACACCTCCTCTCTGGTGAAGAAGGCCCAGCAGCGCCTATATTTCTTAAGGAGGCTGAAGGGATGTAACCTGTCACCCCTGATCCTCTCTAACTTTTACCGCTGCACAATAGAGAGCATCCTGACAAACTGTATCACAGTATGGTATGGCAGCTGTAGCTACTATGACCGGAAAGCCCTGCAGCGGGTAGTCAAAACTGCCCAACGCATTACCGGCACCCAGCTACCGACCATAGAGCACATATACCAGAAACGCTGTTTACGGAGGTCACGGACCATCATCAAAGACCCTACCCACCCCAGCCACAGTCTGTTCGCCCTCCTGCCATCTGGGAGACGCTACAGATGCATTCGCACCCGTACGACCAGATTTAGGAACAGCTTCTTTCCCAGGGCTGTCATCCTACTGAACTCCACAAATAAACTCTAAAGCCTGCACATCTGCCAATGCACTTTATTATGGTCATATTTATGTTAATATACTACAAGCCAAATGCATGTTGAATGTTTAAATGTCTTAATCCAAATGTACACTCTCGGGAGCCGCAAGCCTACATTTCGTTGTACTGCACTTGTGCACTAACAATGACAATAAAAGTTGATTTGATTTGATTTGATTTGATTGAGATGTGGGCGACACTGGCAGGGCAGCATTGACCAACCCTAGTCGCCCTAAGGGCATTGAATCAAGTAGTAGTAGTGTGGGACTGCAGTTACATGTAGGCCAGACCAGGTAGGGGTGGTCATTAGTGAACAAGTCTTGGATCAGTCGCCACTCTAAAGATGAACTTGTCCTGTGCTGAGAGGCTGCATTACAATGTAGCTCCCTACAGCACCGTGTGTTGGTATAAATCTACTTTACATGTTGCAAATGGCAGATTACAGCTGTGACCATTTACTGCTTTGCCCTTACGTGTAAGGAAGTCTCGGATCTGCTTGATGAGGTCACGCAGCTCTTTGTTTGAGCGATTAATTCGATCCTTGGCATCATTTGCTTTGTCCAGAGTCACTTGAGCTTTTGCCTTCGCTTCATTTGCCTTTACCTTAGCCAGAGCAACCTGCAAATACAAAATCATAGAATGATACAGCACAGAACAAGGCCATTCAGCCCATTGTGTCTGTACTGAAAATAAATAAACCAATGACCAACAACGATCGACCTGCGGGCTAGAAATTGGATATGGTTTTCAGGTCTATAACCAGATGCACTCCGACAGAGCGCGCCCCAACCAGGAGGCCTGGGGCCTGCCCGAAATTGATCCTCGGACCTCTATCATTATCTGGGTGAGCTACCGGCACCTGTCGCGCCTTGGCCCGTTTGAGGAAAATGAATGTCAGGTTGCTTTCCTCGCCAGCAGAGGCCCCTCATTTACATATGCAGGGACCCCACGCCTGTTTCAGGCGGCTGTCATTCGCATTCTAATTACTTTCCTCCAATTCTGCCCTTGAACATCCCTGATTTTAATTGCTCCACCATTGGCGGCCGTGCCTTCAACTGTCTGGGCCCCGAGCTCTGGAATTCCCTCCCTAAATCACTCTACCCCTTTCTCCTTTAAGATGCTCCTTAAAACCTACCTCTTTGACCAAGCATTTGGTCACCTGTCCTAATATCTCCTTATGTGGCTCGGTGACAAATATTTTGTCTTATAATACTCAAGTGAAGTGCCTTGGGACGTTTTATTACATTAAAGGTGCTATATAAATGCAAGTTGTTGTGGTGGTTGTTGTCAGGGACAGCTGAAAAAGTGGGCACAATGAATTTAGCAGCAGCCCGAAAGCCCCCACAGATTGAACGCGGGCCGTTCCACCGCTAGATCTGTCATTGCGGCACCCGTTTTACATCCTCATAAACTGAAGTCAACGCAATGGATTTCTTCCCCTATAATTACAAAACAAATCAATGGACAACAACTTGCATTTATACAACACCCAAAAGGTATAAAAATGCCCCAAAGCGCTTCACAGAGGAGGAAGGAAAGAACCATCCTCTCTGCATAACTTCTCCACTTCCATTGCCATTCGCTGGTATTTGAAGCCGTTGTGCTTTCTTGGATATCGGAGTGACATGTGGCCGGATAAGGTGCATTCTCTCATGTTAAAAAAAACAAAAGAAAGTCTGTCGCACCTGAGATTTGCCGATCCTCTCACTGCTCACCTTCTGAAACAGCTCCTCCACCTCATTCATTGCTCTCTGGAGCTCCTCTTCTGATTGTTGGGCTCGATCGAGAGAAGTGTCTGCCACTGCAACTGCGCCATTACAGTTCAGACCCCCACAGTGCCTGGTGCCATCGTCTTCATAGCATCCAGCCCCACCACACGGGCTGTCTATGCAAGGTAAATCTCCAGGAGCACCACACACCTGCAATGCACAACAATTATTAGCATCAATTTTATAAGAATTCTGAAAATTAATGCCAGCACATTACACAGGTATTCGACCGTAGCCAAGAATAATGCTCACAGTCCCCCAAAACAGGACATTTGCGAGCCCAGTTACTACGAGTTGAACTCTTTATACATTTACCTGCCTTTGAAATCATTTGTCCTCTACATACCACCAACCCTTCCACCAGCCCTGACCAATCAATTGCCCCTTGTGACCTAGAGAGTATAGAAGGAGGGGGAATATTGACTTCCCAATCCCACGACCTCCACCACCTAGAAGGACAAGGGCAGCAGACGCATGGGAACACCATCTCCAGGTTCCCCCTCCGAGTCACACACCATCCTGACTTGGGAATATATCGGCCGTTCCTTCATCGTCGCTGGGTCAAAATCCTGGAACTCCCTCCCTAACAGCACTGTGGGAGCACCTTCACCACACGGACTGCAGCGGTTCAAGAAGGCAGCTCACCACCACCTTCTCAAGAGGCGACTAGGGATGGGCAATAAATGCTAACCTTTTCAGCGACATCTACATCTACCAGAATAAATTTTTTTAAATTGAGCTGCTCCTAAATCGAACTTGGGCAGCCCTAGTCTGCTTTTTACTGCCCCTCCCTCCCACCAGTGGATTCCTGGCTTCAGGTCAACAAGTTGCCAATATTCAATACTGTGATTGAGAAACCAAATCTCCAGAAAAGTAACAGGAGTATTGAAAATGTTAAACCCCATTTCAAGACTTCCATCAATAGCAGCTCTGTGGGTCAGTGCAGGAAGTAGAGAACGAATTCCAACAAACCTTTTCATTAATGTTCTTCAGGTTCAATGTTTGTACTTTGGCAGCCAAGTCGTTCAGAGCTCGTCTGTTGGCGGCATTCTTCCGATTGAAGTCATCCTTCCTCGTTCTCAACACCTCTGTCTTGCGACGGGTGCCGGCAGATTCACTGATAATACTGGGGAAGGTCACAGTGGAGCCATTTACCGTCCTCTCTGCCTGGCACGACTGATCGTAAGAGCTTCGTATACTGTCATAAGCACCTGGTGAGAGGAAACAATGTCACTGTGGATTGACCATGCCATCTGCCATCAATACGAGTCAATCAGAGGCTAAATGGGGTAGAGGAGCAAAGGAATTTAGGGGTACACATCTACAAATCATTAAAAATAGCAAAGCAAGTTAACAAGGCCATGAAAAATGCAAACCAAGCACTGGAATAGAATTGATAAGCAGGGAAGTTATATTAAACTTGTATAGAGCCTTGGTTAGTGCACACCTGGAGTACTGCGCACAGTTCTGGTCTCTATATTACAAAAAGGATAAAGAGGCACTGGAGAAGGTGCAGAAAAGATTTACAAGGATGATCCCAGAACTGAGAGGTTAAAACTATCAGAAAAGACTGAATAGGCTGGGGCTCTTTCTCTAGAAAAGAGAAGGCTGAGGGGAGACCTGATCGAGGTCTTTAAGATTATGAAAGGGTTCGAGAGGGTAGACGTAGAGAAGATGTTTCCACTTGTGGGGGAGACCAGAACTAGGGGCCATCAATATAAGATAGTCACTAATAAATCCAATAGGGAATTCAGGAGAAACTTCTTTACCCAGAGAGTGGGGAGAATGTGGAACTCGCTACCACAGGGAGTGGTTGAGGCGAAGAGCAGAGATACATTTAAGGGGAAGTTGGATAAGTACATGAGGGAGAAAGGAATCGAAGGATATGTTGAAAGGGTGAGATGAAGAGGGTGGGAGGAGGCTTGTGTGGAGCAGAAACACCAGCATGGACCAGTTGGGCCGAATGGCCTCTTTCTGTGCTGTAAATTCGATGTACTACGTCAAACACCCACGACCCAGACCATCAGTATAGCAGACTGGCAACCAGATATGACTTTCGAAATGGGGTTTCAGGAGGATTGGGTAGGACATTGGGTTAGCAACAAGAGCTTGGATTTGTAAACTGCCTTTAATGTAATGAAACGCACAAGGTCTTCTGAAGGTGGCAGTGATGGAGCAAGATGGAGGGGTTTAGGAAGAGAATTCCATGATGGCTGAAGGTGGAATTTGTTGAAGGAGCCATGGGGTGGGGGGGAGGGGGGTGCAGTCAATTAATTATTTTCAAGAGGACAATGTGCGTTGATGAAAATCTCTGTTGGTAGAGAGTGAAGTGAGTCTGGGGCAGTGTCAACCCAGTTCCTGGGAGTTATGAACTCACAGTGTAAAATTTATGTTTTACACATTCCATTAGAGGGTCACTGGATACCAATCAGGAGTGGGAACCTTGGATGATTTTTCAGGGCTGGTGAAACCGATTGTTGCGCTCCTACGAGTGCCCCACATAAGATTATCTTAACTCAGCACAGACCATAGGAACAGGAGTAGGTCATTCAGCCCCTCGAGCCTACTCTACCATTCAATTAGATTATGGCTGATCTGCACCACAACTCCGTTTACCCACCTTTGCTCCATATTCACTGATACACTTACTCAAAAAAATCTATCGATCTCAGTCTTAAAACTGCCAACTGTCCCTCAGCATCCACAGCCTTAGGGAGGAGTGAATTTCAGATTTTTACTACCCTTTGGGTGAAAAGTGTTTCCTGATTTCCCTCCTGAACAGCCTAGCTCCAATTTTAAGATTACGTCCCCTCGTTCTGGATTCCCAGATAGTTTCTCTCTATCTACCCTATCAAATCCTTTTAACATTTGAAACACCTCGATCAGATCACCCCTCAGACCAGGGCTGGCACCTGCACACCTTCCGCTTCTACTTTACTTTAGTACCACATCATACATACTTGTATCGAGTCACTCAGCCATCAGTGAACCAACACAATTAAACTACCCATGCCCTCATGCGGTGTAGCGCAACAAGAGTATACCGAGGAAGTTGGAGTGTTTCAGTATGTCCAGCTGTCGGGCCAGTTCCTTGGTGGAGAGGTTCAGAGCTCGAGCTTCGCGCTCCAGGTTACTCAGCTCAACACTGGCACCACTGTTCTGGTTTTGCACTGCAGTTAGAACATCTTCAAGTCCATTCAAGATGTCCGTAGTCCCAGTAATTTTGTCCCTATAGAAAAATGTAAAACTTGGCTTTCAGTCTCAGATTAGCAAAAGTTGGTTAACCTTCCCAGTCTAATCCCACTCTCCCGCTGACTCCCCAAACCCTTTAATATCCCACCCAGTCTAATCCCACTCTCCCGCTCACTCCCCAAACCCTTTAATATCCCACCCAGTCTAATCCCACTCTCCCGCTCACTCCCCAAACCCTTTAATATCCCACCCAGTCTAATCCCACTCTCCTGCTCACTCCCCAAACCCTTTAATATCACACCCAGTCTAATCCCACTCTCCCGCTCACTCCCCGTACCCTTTAATATCCCACCCAGTCTAATCCCACTCGCCTGCTCACTCCCCAAACCCTTTAATATCCCACCCAGTCTAATCCCACTCGCCTGCTCACTCCCCAAATCCTTTACTATCCCACCCAGTCTAATCCCACTCGCCCGCTCACTCCCCAAACCCTTTAATATCCCACCCAGTCTAATCCCACTCTCCCGCTCACTCCCCAAACCCTTTAATATCCCACCCTTTAATTACAATTAAAATAACTATCCTCTGTTGTATAGCCTGGGATATTTAAATTCATTACATGAGAATTATTTGAACTTTGAATGTTCTATTGAGGTCCTGCCAAACTTTCTGAACCTTTCCTCATAGCTTTGATTCTAAATCCCTGGAGGTGTGACAAATATTCACCTCACACCGTGCAGGGAACTAGCCACTCACCGGAGATCACTTATCAGGTTCATGAGCTCAGCCACCGCTACAGCGGTTGCATTCCGTGCGTTTACAATCCTCTGAGCCCGCAGCAGCTTCTCCTCCAGGCCACGGAAGTTCCTCTCGTACAAGCCGCTGACTCCGGTTAGCCGGATCTCACCCGCTCGCTCCACCAGACGCCTGGTCTGTGCCGCCAGGTCCTGCACGATGCGGTCCCAGTCTCCGAAACACCGGTGGCAAGGGTGGCAGTCCGGGAACTGTCCCGAGAACCCGCGGGCGCACTTGTCACAGCGCACCCCGGAAACCCCTTGGCGGCACACACAGTGACCAGTGGCTCGGTCGCATTGGTTGGTCTCGATGCCTTGCTGGTCGCAGTCACACACTGGGAGAGCGAAATGGTGAAATGAATGACAAAAATCACTAATAAAACCTGATAGGGCACAACTCTCCTCTTTGCAGCGCCTGGGGAAGGGAGAGGAAAAGGGAGTGGAGGCTCGACACGCCAGGTTTCTGAGCCTGGTACAATGCCCTGGGATATCAGGGCCGTCCCTGTATAGGTGGAGCTGCAATTGCTGCACACGGTGTTGCGATGGAAATGAGGCCAGAAGGGGGAAGGTTCCTGGCCCACCGTTCTCCATGCCCCCAGTGCAGATACGCCTCTTAAAGCCGGCGGAGGGTCCAAGGGGCCCCGGGCGTCTCCCGATCAGGTGAGCTTTTCTTTTTGCCCACTGGATCTTCAAGCTTTGGGGCCTCCTGGTTGGTGACTGTCCTGGAGCAGCCAGAGTCCCGATGCTGGTGGCCAAAGCCCCAGGCACCCAGGCAGAGCGAGGTCTACACAGGCACAAGGCCCATCAAACACTCCCAGGGCAGGTACAGCACGGGTTAGATACAGAGTAAAGCTCCCTCTACACTGTCCCATCAAACACTCCCAGGGCAGGTACAGCACGGGTTAGATACAGAGTAAAGCTCCCTCTACACTGTCCCATCAAACACTGCCAGGGCAGGTACAGCACGGGTTAGATACAGAGTAAAGCTCCCTCTACACTGTCCCATCAAACACTCCCAGGGAAGGTACAGCACGGTTTAGATACATAAGAACAGAAGAAGTAGGAGTAGGCCATACAGCCCCTCGGGCCTGCTCCACCATTCAATAGGATCATGGCTGATCCGAACCTAGACTCACGTCCACTTCCCTGCCCGCTCCCCGTAACCCCTAATTCCCTTATCAGCGAGGAAACTGTCTGTCTCCGTTTTAAATTTATTTAATGTCGTAGCTTCCAAAGCTCTCTGAGGTAGCAAATTCCATAGATTTACTACCCTCTGAGTGAAGAAGTTTCTCCTCATCTCAGTTTTGAAACGGCAGCCCCTTATTCTAAGATTATGCCCTCTAGTTCTAGTCTCACCCATCAGTGGAAACATCCTCCCCGCATCCACCCGATCAAGCCCCCTCACAATCTTATATGTTTCGATAAGATCGCCTCTCATTCTTCTGAATTCCAATGAGTAGAGGCCCAACCTACTCAACCTTTCCTCATAAGTCAACCCCCTCATCTCCGGAATCAACCGAGTGAACCTTCTCTGAACTGCCTCGAGAGCAAGTATATCTTTTCTTAAATATGGAAACCAAAACTGTACGCAGTATTCCAGGTGTGGCCTCACCAATACCCTGTATAACTGCAGCAAGACTTCCCTGTTTTTATACTCCATCCCCCTTGCAATAAAAGCCAAGATTCCATTGGCCTTCCTGATCACCTGCTGCACCTGCATACTAACTTTTTGTGTTTCATGCACCAGGACCCCCAGATCCCTTTGTACTGCAGCACTTTGCAGTTTCTTTCCATTTAGATAATAACTTGCTCTTTGATTTTTTCTGCCAAAGTGCATAACCTCACACTTTCCAACATTATATTCCATCTGCCAAATTTCTGCCCACTCACTTAGCCTGTCTATGTCCTTTTGCAGGTTTTTTATGTCCTCCTCACTCACTGCTTTCCCTCCCATCTTTGTATCGTCGGCAAACTTAGATACGTTGCACTTGGTCCCTTCCTCCAAATCGTTAATATAGATTGTAAAGAGTTGGGATCCCAGCACTGACCCCTGCGGAACACCACTAGTTACTGATTGCCAATCCGAGAATGAACCATTTATCCCAACTCTCTGTTTTCTGTTAGATAGCCAATCTTCCACCCATGCCAGTATATTACCCCCAATCCCATGATTTTTTATCTTGTGCAGTAATCTTTTGTGTGGCACCTTGTCAAATGCCTTTTGGAAGTCCAAATACACCACATCCACTGGTTCCC
The DNA here is from genome assembly GCF_052327205.1 of Somniosus microcephalus. Lineage (NCBI taxonomy): Eukaryota > Metazoa > Chordata > Chondrichthyes > Squaliformes > Somniosidae > Somniosus > Somniosus microcephalus. Next base: position 236,073,894 of record NC_140997.1, on the reverse strand, counting down.
CTTTATCCACCGTTTGTTACGTCCTCAAAGAATTCGATCAAATTTGTCAAACATGACTTCCCCTTCATAAAACCATGCTGACTCTGTCCGATTAAATTATGTTTATCCAAATGTCCTGTTACTGCTTCCTTAATAATGGACTCCAACATTTTACCAACCACAGCTGTTAGGCTAATTGGTCTATAGTTTCCAGCCTTTTGTCTACCTCCCTTTTTAAATAAGGGTGTTACATTAGCAGTTTTCCAATCTGCTGGGACCTTTCCTGAATCCAGGGAGTTTTGGAAAATTACCACCAATGCATCCGCAATCCCTACCGCTACTTCTCTCAAGACCCTAGGATGTAAGCCATCAGGTCCAGAGGATTTATCCGCCTTAAGTCCCATTATCTTACCGAGTACCATCTCCTTAGTGATTTTAATCATGTTTAGCTCCTCCCCCCCTATAGCCCCCTGTTTGTCCAGTGTTGGGATATTTTCAGTGTCCTCTACTGTAAAGACTGATACAAAATATTTGTTCAGCGTTTTTGCCATCTCCATGTTCCCCACTACTAATTTCCCAGTCTCGTCCTCTAAGGGACCAACATTCACTTTAGCCACCCTTTTTCTTTTTATATAACTGTAGAAACTCTTGCTATCTGTTTTTATATTTTTTGCTAGTTTACTTTCATAATCTATCTTCCCTTTCTTAATTAATCTTTTAGTTATTCTTTGCTGGCTTTTAAATGCTTCCCAATCTTCTATCCTCCCACTAGATTTGGCTACCTTATATGCCCTTGTTTTCAGTCGGATACTATCCTTTATGACTTTACTTAGCCACGGATGGCTGTCTTTTCTTTTACGCCCCTTTTTCCTCAGTGGAATATATTTTTCTTGAAAGCTGTGAAATATCTCCTTGAATGTAAAGCACTGCTCATGTACTGTCTTACACCTTAATCTATTTTCCCAGTCCACTTTAGTCAACTCTGCTCTCATACCTTCATAGTCTCCTTTATTTAAGCTTAGTACGCTGGTTTGAGATCCAACTCTCTCACCCGCCAACTGAATTTGGAATTCAACCATGTTATGGTCACTCATTCCAAGGGGATCCTTTACTAAGACATTTTTTATTAATCCTGTCTCATTACACAGGACCAGATCTAAGATTGGGTGCCCCCTGGTTGGTTCAGTAACATACTGCTCAAGGAACCCATCCCTAATGCACTCTATGAACTCTTCCTCAAGGCTGCCCTGCCCAATTTGATTTGTCCAGTCAATATGAAAGTTAAAATCTCCCATGATTATAGCTGTTCCCTTATTACAAGCCCCAACTATTTCCTGATTTATACTCCGACCAATAGAGTTGCAACTGTTAGGAGGCCTATAGACTATGCCCACTAGTAAAGCTCCCTGCACACTGTCCCATCAAACACTCCCAGGGCAGGTACAGCACGGGTTAGATACAGAGTAAAGCTCCCTCTACACTGTCCCATCAAACACTCCCAGGGCAGGTACAGCACGGGTTAGATACAGAGTAAAGCTCCCTCTACACTGTCCCATCAAACACTCCCAGGGCAGGTACAGCACAGGTTAGATACAGAGTAAACCTCCCTCTACACTGTCCCATCAAACATTCCCAGGGCAGGTACAGCACGGGTTAGATACAGAGTAAAACTCCCTCTACACTGTCCCATCAAACACTCCCAGGGCAGGTACAGCACGGGTTAGATACAGAGTAAAGCTCCCTCTACACTGTCCCATCAAACACTCCCAGGGCAGGTACAGCACGGGTTAGATACAGAGTAAAGCTCCCTCTACACTGTCCCATCAAACACTCCCAGGGCAGGTACAGCACGGGTTAGATACAGAGTAAAGCTCCCTCTACACTGTCCCATCAAACATTCCCAGGGCAGGTACAGCACGGGTTAGATACAGAGTAAAGCTCCCTCTACACTGTCCCATCAAACACTCCCAGGGCAGGTACAGCACGGGTTAGATACAGAGTAAAGCTCCCTCTACACTGTCCCATCAAACATTCCCAGGGCAGGTACAGCACGGGTTAGATACAGAGTAAAGCTCCCTCTACACTGTCCCATCAAACACTCCCAGGGCAGGTACAGCACAGGTTAGATACGGAGTAAAGCTCCCTCTACACTGTCCCCATCAAACACTCCCAGGGCAGGTACAGCACGGGTTAGATACAGAGTAAAGCTCCCTCTACACTGTCCCATCAAACACTCCCAGGGCAGGTACAGCACAGGTTAGATACTGAGTAAAGCTCCCTCGACACTGTCCCATCAAACACTCCCAGGGCAGGTACAGCACTGGTTAGATACAGAGTAAAGCTCCCTCTACACTGTCCCCATGAAACACTCCCAGGGCAGGTACAGCACGGGTTAGATACAGAGTAAAGCTCCCTCTACACTGTCCCATCAACCACTCCCAGGGCAGGTACAGCACGGGTTAGATACAGAGTAAAGCTCCCTCTACACTGTCCCATCAAACACTCCCAGGGCAGGTACAGCACGGGTTAGATACAGAGTAAAGCTCCCTCTACACTGTCCCCATGAAACACTCCCAGGGCAGGTACAGCATGGGTTAGATACAGAGTAAAGCTCCCTCTACACTGTCCCATCAAACACTCCCAGGGCAGGTACAGCACAGGTTAGATACAGAGTAAAGCTCCCTCTACACTGTCCCGTCAAACACTCTCAGAGATCTTTTACGTCCACCTGAGAGATCGAACGGGGCCTCAGTTTAACGTCTCCTCTGAAAGACGGCACCCCCAACAGAGCAGCTCTTCCTCAGTGCTGCACTGGAGTGTCAGCGCAGATTATGGGGTCAAGTCTTGAACCCACAGTTGACACCATTTTCATTGTACACACCTCTACTTTTTTACTTCAAAATAAGCAAAGTGATGAATTGTAGCCTGAGCCCCGTTGGTGACAAGTCTTTCCCTGTCGAATCAGTGCTCAGAGAGCTGCTCACCTCGACACTGCACATTGGGATCACCCCAGTAATTCTCCTGGCAGTCCGTGCAAGACTGACCCCCGAACCCAGGGCGGCATTGACACTGACCAGTGAACTGCGAAGAAAAGAAAACATCAGTAAACCTCAGAAAACCCAACAGTTCCGTACATTTTAAATCATCGGATCACAGTTTGTCAGATATCCTTGACTGTGCATGAAGATTCTTTCTTCCCCCTTTTCCTTTCTCTGCCTGGCTGGTCCCCTCTACAGGTGAGGGCAGGTATACACAGCTCTCCGCTGCCACAATCTCCCCATTCATAAGAAGTTCCAGGGAATTGGTCGGCTAAGACTTGCTGCTTCTGATCTTCTCTCCATGCTTGCTGATGGCGCTGTCTCCACTTGTACCTTCCTGGGTAACACGGCTTCAGACCAGGATCAGAGGGAGACTCGCACCCGCGTTCCTCCCCACTCCGTGTCACTAAATGTGGGAGCGATAGGTGCAAAACCCGCTATATTCACGGTCCGGGTGAGAACCCACAACCCATCAGGAGCGCAGGTTGTAGATTTGGGCATGCACATCACAACATATATCATCTGTTCTTGCATCGTCGCTGGGTCAAAATCCTGGAACCTAACAATAGTGTAGGAGCACCTTCACCACACGGACTGCAGCGGTTCAAGAAGAAGGCACACCACCGTCTTCTCAAGGGCAACCAGAGATGGGCAAGAATGGAAAAAAAATGAACAATCTGTTTCTGGTGGTGCTGGTTGAAAGATAAATGTTGGTCAGGACATTGGGAGAACTCCTCTGTCTGCTCCTCAGATCTTTTACATCCAGCTCAACACACAGACAGGGCCTCGGTTTAGCACATCTGAAAGTCGGTGCCTTTACCAGTGCAGCACTCCCTCAGTACTGCACTGACATGTTGGCTTAGATAAATTGCTCGAGTCTCTAGAGTGGGGCTTGAACCCATGACCTTCTCACTCAGAGGCAGCCTTGGGGAACTGGACAAGTGACTGAGAGGACAGCTTCATTCCTTCCACAATGGAATAATCCCAGAACGGAGAGGACATTACTCTGGCGGTGTTCTATCGACTCAGTGTCGCCCGATTAGGCTTTACATTTTTGCTGTAACTCTATGATTTCTGCTCCTGACTCACCTCGTTACAGGCGGAGGTGAAGGAGTTGATGCTGGCACACCTGCAGGGCACACACCCTGACCCACTGACCAAGTTCCAGTAGTTTGGAGCACAGCGATCGCAGTTTTGACCCATCACGTTGGGCAGACAGGCACACTGTCCCGTTCTCCGATTGCACGCACACTCATCCCTTGACGGGCATTGGTCGCGCACGGTGCCCAGATGATTACACGTACACTCTGTGCCAAGCAACAAAAACAGCATTTAGCAAAAGCAATGGGGTTAAAGATGATCTTCAATTATTTATCTAATTTCGACCAACCATGAAGCTTACATTTTACAATTTGTCACCCGTCACAAATATATTGGCCCAGATTGTGCTGGAGTGGGCATCTTGCAGCATTCTCCGTGAGTTAGACTTTGTCCTTCACCCATCAATTCGAAAAAGCTTTGTGCCCTAACTTGATGGAAGTGCGAGCTGATAACAGCGAGGGGAAGGGGGCATCTGGGACCATGGTAAACGATGGGACCTACAGCCTGTCTCCTTAACCAATGAGATTTAAGGATGGAGAAAGAAACAGGAACGACAGAGTAGGAAATCGGGTGAATTAGAGTCAAATCAGGTTCAGAAAGAGAAATAAAGAGAGGGAAAGAAAGATTGAATTAAGAGAAAGAAAAAAAGACAGAAAGGAAAAGTAAGAAAATTGTTAAGATTTTAAATTTAAAAAGTCTCTAGGAACAATTTACTACGTGCAGGAGTGAGACTCCACAGCTTCAATTGTTCCCTTTCTGGGCCGGAGAGGTAGGGCGGCATTTCAGGAACGTGAATCTAATTAAAAAGGTACTTGCACCGTTAAGTTCCAGCCCTTATAACTTTCTGCCGTGAGTAATGGGTAATTATTGTGCAAATGCAGCAATTCCCTGAAGGTCACGGGGAGGTTGAGAGTGAGTTAACGGCGGAGCGGCGTAAATCATCCAGCAACCTGTGGCTATTCACAACGCACGGGGTGCCTCTTCCTCGCCATAAGTTGCTGGATGATTGACATGTTAATAATGGTGAGCGCTATTAAACTCGCTGTAATTTGGGCAGCAGATTCTGAGCCATTATATTATCACACAATCTCACAGCACAGAAGGAGGCCATTCGACCCATCGTGCCTGTGCCGGCTCTTTGAATCTGCCCATTCCTCCCTCACAGCCCTGCAAATTTTCCCCTTCAACTATTGAATCTGCTTCCACCGCCCTTTCAGGCAGATCACAACAACTCATCCAGCAACAAATACAATTCTCACGTCACCTCATATATAAAAAAATATAAAATTTACTTCTGCAGCTGCGTTGAGAGGGGTCGCCATAGTAACCCAGCCTGCAGTGCTCGCAGTGAGTCCCTTCCGTGTTGTACAGGCACTTCAGGCACTGACCCGTCTGTTGGTCACATGACTGAGGGTCGCTGACATCAATATTGTTGTGGCACTGGCAGGGCAAACACCTGCTGCCCGGGAGCAAGGGGTTACCATAGTAACCAGGTGCACATTCTTCACATCGGGAACCTGGCCACAAAAATGAGAGAGAAGATTTAACTTTCTTCTTAATGCTTTATTTTCCTACAATTTAAAAAAGAATTCTCGGAATGTGGCTGTCGCTAGCAAGGCCGGCATTTATTGCCCATCCCTAGTTGCCCTGTGAAGGTGGTGGTGGGCCTTCTACATGAACCACTGGTTGCAGGTTAGATACAATTGAGTGTCTCACTCGGCCACTTCAGAGGGCAATTAAGAGTCAGCTACGTTGGTGTGGACTGGAGTCACCTACAGGCCCAGACCGGGTGAGGACGGCAGGTTTCCTTCCCTGAAGGACATCAGTGACCCAGTTGGGTTTTTACGACAATCTGACAGCCTCAGGGTCACTTTTACTGATCCCAGCTTTTTATTTCTAGATTTTTTTTAAACTGAATTCAAATTTTCAAACTGCCCAAGTGGGATTTGAACTCATGTTCTTTTGGATTATTAGTCCAGTAACAGAACAATCATTTCTTCCATTTTCTCCTGAAATGAACTGACTCCTGCTGGGAGGAGAGGGGGCCCGATCCACTTTGTTGGGCATTGTCTGCCTCCTGATACATCACCCAAGTGGCCATTGTTTAGTGAGCCTAGGTGGTGGGTGCTGCCAAATGATTCAGTCACGAGGGAGGCCACTGTCACAGCCAAACCTGATCCTGTCCTCATTCAATGTCGGCACACACTTACTTTCTGCTGGCACCATTCGATAGCGGTCAGAAACAGGAACTCTTGTCTGATTTACTTGCCCTCCCTGACCCAGGAGCAATTGTCTCATCCCAAGTGCTGGCCAAGTGCTCAACACGGGCCTGGGATCAAACCTGGGACCCTCCTAGTTGGCATAGGCCAGTTACACCACCGGGCAGAGTTTATAAACTGGGACCCTCCTAGTTGGCATGGGCTAGTTACACCACCGGGCAGAGTTTATAAACTGGGACCCTCCTAGTTGGCATGGGCCAGTTACACCACCGGGGAGAGTTTATAAACTGGGACCCTCCTAGTTGGCATGGGCTAGTTACACCACCGGGCAGAGTTTATAAACTGGGACCCTCCTAGTTGGCATGGGCTAGTTACACCACCGGGCAGAGTTTATAAACTGGGTCCCTCCTAGTTGGCATGGGCTAGTTACACCACCGGGCAGAGTTTATAAACTGGGTCCCTCCTAGTTGGCATGGGCCAGTTACACCACCGGGCAGAGTTTATAAACTGGGACCCTCCTAGTTGGCATAGGCCAGTTACACCACCGGGCAGAGTTTATAAACTGGGACCCTCCTAGTTGGCATGGGCTAGTTACACCACCGGGCAGAGTTTATAAACTGGGACCCTCCTAGTTGGCATGGGCCAGTTACACCACCGGGCAGAGTTTATAAACTGGGACCCTCCTAGTTGGCATGGGCTAGTTACACCACCGGGCAGAGTTTATAAACTGGGACCCTCCTAGTTGGCATGGGCTAGTTACACCACCGGGCAGAGTTTATAAACTGGGTCCCTCCTAGTTGGCATGGGCTAGTTACACCACCGGGCAGAGTTTATAAACTGGGTCCCTCCTAGTTGGCATGGGCTAGTTACACCACCGGGCAGAGTTTATAAACTGGGACCCTCCTAGTTGGCATAGGCCAGTTACACCACCGGGCAGAGTTTATAAACTGGGACCCTCCTAGTTGGCATAGGCCAGTTACACCACCGGGCAGAGTTTATAAACTGGGACCCTCCTAGTTGGCATAGGCCAGTTACACCACCGGGCAGAGTTTATAAACTGGGACCCTCCTAGTTGGCATAGGCCAGTTACACCACCGGGCAGAGTTTATAAACTGGGTCCCTCCTAGTTGGCATGGGCTAGTTACACCACCGGGCAGAGTTTATAAACTGGGTCCCTCCTAGTTGGCATAGGCCAGTTACACCACCGGGCAGAGTTTATAAATAGATAACAATGAGGTTTTTAACTACTGCACACTGAATGCAGGATCGAAAAATCATAGTGACTGTGGTGATAAAGCTATTAATCTCTGAAATAGTGAAAAATAAATTAATGTTTAATATTTGGAGATATATTCTTTGCATTTTGACTGAAAAGAAGTTTAATTTTTTCCACCTTTGAACAAAAGCCCATCATTTAAAAGGCGTGGTGAAAGTTCTCAGCAGGACTGAGTTCATCTGTGACTCCACTCAAGAGTTAGCCTGCGACTGCTGCCTGTGAGCAGGGTACTGTTGGCGGAGCACTCGTTCCTTCATAGTCACCAGGAGCCACAGGCTGAGCTGGCCAGCAAGCTAACACTGGGAACCAGAGTCAAGGCTCAGCAAGTGTACTGGCTATAACTTTGGGAAATAAACACGATTTCTGGGAAATGCAAGTAGGAGCCGGACAAATAACTGGGAATGGGATTGGGGATTACAGGGATAGGTGCAGAGTGAGATGATAAATTACCATAAAATACAATATAAACAGTCACATCCACCTTTATAGCATTATTATATTAGAAACTTGAATTAGTTAAAATCTCGTTATGCTTTTTTTCAAAAAACGCAGGAAAATTAAGATGGCCAATTCCCACCAGAAAATGCTAAGTAAATGTTTATATTTTTAGTTTATCAATACACTACCTCAGACTGTCTATAAAAGTTTTGCTTGCAAGCCAATGATTCCTCTTACCCCCTCAGAACACTTCCTGTTGTTGAGTTTCAAACGCAGCATTGGGTAAATGGGAGATCAAAGTTCGAATCCAAGTGTCAGCCGTGGCTCAGTGGACAGCACTCTCTCATCTCTGAGTCAGAAGGTTGTGGGTTCAAGTCCCACTCGAGACTTGAGCACATAATCTAGGCTGACACCCCAGTGTCAGTACTGAGGGAGCGCTGCACTGTCGGAGGGGCAGTACTGAGGGAACGCTGCACTGTCGGAGGGGCAGTACTGAGGGAGTGCTGCACTGTCGGAGGGGCAGTACTGAGGGAACGCTGCACTGTCGGAGGGGCAGTACTGAGGGAGTGCTGCACTGTCGGAGGGGCAGTACTGAGGGAGTGCTGCACTGTCGGAGGGGCAGTACTGAGGGAGGGCTGCACTGTCGGAGGGGCAGTACTGAGGGAGGGCTGCACTGTCGGAGGGGCAGTACTGAGGGAGTGCTGCACTGTCGGAGGGGCAGTACTGAGGGAGGGCAGCACTGTCGGAGGGGCAGTACTGAGGGAGCGTCGCACTGTCGGAGGGGCAGTACTGAGGGAGCGTCGCACTGTCAGAGGGGCAGTACTGAGGGAGCGCCGCACTGTCGGAGGGGTAGTACTGAGGGAGTGCTGCACTGTCGGAGGGGCAGTACTGAGGTAGCGCTGCACTGTCGGAGGGGCAGTACTGAGGGAGCGCTGCACTGTCGGAGGGGCAGTACTGAGGGAGCGCTGCACTGTCGGAGGGGCAGTACTGAGGGAGCGCTGCACTGTCGGAGGGGCAGTACTGAGGTAGTGCTGCACTGTCGGAGGGGCAGTACTGAGGGAGTGCTGCACTGTCGGAGGGGCAGTACTGAGGTAGCGCTGCACTGTCGGAGGGGCAGTACTGAGGGAGCGCTGCACTGTCGGAGGGGCAGTACTGAGGTAGTGCTGCACTGTCGGAGGGGCAGTACTGAGGTAGTGCTGCACTGTCGGAGGGGCAGTACTGAGGGAGCGCCGCACTGTCGGAGGGGCAGTACTGAGGGAGCGCCGCACTGTCGGAGGGGCAGTACTGAGGGAGCGCCGCACTGTCGGAGGGGCAGTACTGAGGGAGCGCCGCACTGTCGGAGGGGCAGTACTGAGGGAGCGCCGCACTGTCGGAGGGGCAGTACTGAGGGAGCGCCGCACTGTCGGAGGGGCAGTACTGAGGGAGTGCTGCACTGTCGGAGGGGCAGTACTGAGGGAGCGCCGCACTGTCGGAGGGGCAGTACTGAGGGAGCGCCGCACTGTCGAGGGGCAATACTGAGGGAGGGCTACACTGTCGGAGGTGCCCTCTTTCGGTTGAGTCGTTAAACCGAGGGCCCTCTCAGATGTAAAAGATCCTACGGCACTATTTGAAGAAGAGCAGTGTCCTGTGCCAGCATTCCTTTTAAAACCCACTAAAACAGATTACCCGGTCATTTATCTCAATGCTGTTTGTAGCAGCTTGCTGTGTGCAAATTGGCTGCCACATTTGCTGACAAAACAACAGTGACTACACATCAAAATACTTCATTGGCTTTGAAGCATTTGGGATGTCTGAGGTTGCGAAAGGCGCTATAGAAATGAGGTTCCGTGTGCCTTTAAAACAGGAGCCAACAACAAACGACTTCCTTGTTAATGCTGACATCTACAACGCCAGTGAGCCGGACAGTCACCACACAAGAGGGCAAGCCATGCATGGCGTCACGAGCAGTGCAAGAACAACAATTACTCACGGTGCCCTCCACTGGACCGCTTAACCACCCCTGGGTGTAAGAAAAGTTACATGGGTAAAGTAAAGCAGGGACAGGGTACTGAAATTGGATGATCAGCCACGATCTCATTGAATGGCGGAGCAGGCTCGAAGGGCCGAATGGCCTACTCCTGCTCCTATCTTCTATGTTTCTATGAGACTGGAGTTGGTTGGGAGTTTCCACTTGTACGCTGATGACACCCAGCTCTACCACACCACCACTTATCTCGACCACTCCACGGTCTGTAAATTGTCAGACTGCTTGTCATCAAGTACTGGATGAGCAGAAATTTTCTCCAATTAAATATTGGGAATACTTAAGCCACTGATTTCAGCCCCCGCCACGAACTCCATTCCCTAGCCACCGACTCCATCCTTCTCCCTAGCATCTGTCTGAGGCTGAACCAGACTGTTCGCAACCTTGGTGTCATATCTGACCCTGAAATGAGCTTCCGATCACATATCTGCGCCATAACTAAAACCACCTATTTCCACCTCTGTAACATCGCCCGTCTCTGCCCTTGCCTCAGCTCATCCGCTGCTGAAACCTTCATCCATGCCTTTGTTACCTCTAGATGGGACTATTCCAATGCACTCCTGCTGGCCTCCGATGTTCTACCCTACATAAACACGAGGTCATCCAAAACACGGCTGCCCGTGTCCTAACTCACACCCAGTCCCGTTCACCCATCACCCCTGTGCTCACTGCCCCGTGTCCTAACTCACACCCAGTCCCGTTCACCCATCACCCCCTGTGCTCACTGCCCCATGTCCTAACTCACACCCAGTCCCGTTCACCCATCACCCCCTGTGCTCACTGCCCCGTGTCCTAACTCACACCCAGTCCCGTTCACCCATCACTCCCTGTGCTCACTGCCCCGTGTCCTAACTCACACCCAGTCCCGTTCACCCATCACCCCCTGTGCTCACTGCCCCGTGTCCTAACTCACACCCAGTCCCGTTCACCCATCACCCCCTGTGCTCACTGCCCCGTGTCCTAACTCACACCCAGTCCCGTTCACCCATCACCCCCTGTGCTCACTGCCCCGTGTCCTAACTCACACCCAGTCCCGTTCACCCATCACCCCGTGCTCACTGCCCCGTGTCCTAACTCACACCCAGTCCCGTTCACCCATCACCCCCTGTGCTCACTGCCCCGTGTCCTAACTCGCACCCAGTCCCGTTCACCCATCACCCCGTGCTCACTGCCCCGTGTCCTAACTCACACCCAGTCCCGTTCACACATCACCCCCTGTGCTCTCTGCCCCGTGTCCTAACTCACACCCAGTCCCGTTCACCCATCACCCCCTGTGCTCACTGCCCCGTGTCCTAACTCACACCCAGTCCCGTTCACCCATCACCCCCTGTGCTCACTGCCCCGTGTCCTAACTCACACCCAGTCCCGTTCACCCATCACCCCCTGTGCTCACTGCCCCGTGTCCTAACTCACACCCAGTCCCGTTCACCCATCACTCCCTGTGCTCACTGCCCCGTGTCCTAACTCACACCCAGTCCCGTTCACCCATCACCCCCTGTGCTCACTGCCCCGTGTCCTAACTCAGACCCAGTCCTGTTCACCCATCACCCCGTGCTCACTGCCCCGTGTCCTAACTCGCACCCAGTCCCGTTCACCCATCACCCCGTGCTCACTGCCCCGTGTCCTAACTCACACCCAGTCCCGTTCACCCATCACCCCCTGTGCTCACTGCCCCGTGTCCTAACTCACACCCAGTCCCGTTCACCCATCACCCCCTGTGCTCACTGCCCCGTGTCCTAACTCACACCCAGTCCTGTTCACCCATCACCCCCTGTGCTCACTGCCCCGTCTCCTAACTCACACCCAGTCCCGTTCACCCATCACCCCCTGTGCTCACTGCCCCGTGTCCTAACTCACACCCAGTCCCGTTCACCCATCACCCCCTGTGCTCACTGCCCCGTGTCCTAACTCACACCCAGTCCCGTTCACCCATCACCCCCTGTGCTCACTGCCCCGTGTCCTAACTCACACCCAGTCCTGTTCACCCATCACCCCCTGTGCTCACTGCCCCGTGTCCTAACTCACACCCAGTCCCGTTCACCCATCACCCCCTGTGCTCACTGCCCCGTGTCCTAACTCACACCCAGTCCCGTTCACCCATCAACCCCTGTGCTCACTGCCCCGTGTCCTAACTCACACCCAGTCCCGTTCACCCATCACCCCCTGTGCTCACTGCCCCGTGTCCTAACTCACACCCAGTCCCGTTCACCCATCACCCCTGTGCTCGCTGACCTACATTAGCTCCGGGTTAAGCAACGGCTCAATTGTAAAATTCTCATCCTTGTTTTCAAATCCCTCCATGGCCTTGTCCCTCTCAATCTCTGATCTCCTTCAGCCGCACACCCCCCACCCAGAGATATCTGCACTCCTGTAATTCTGCCTTCCTGAGCACCCTGATTTTAATCACTCCATCATCGGCGGCCATGCCTTCAGCTGCCTGGGCCCTAAGCTCTGGAATTCCCTCCCTAAACCTCTCCACCTCTCTTTCCTTCTTTAAGACTCTCCTTAAAACCTAACTCTGACTAAGCTTTTGGTCATCTGTTCTCATTTCTCCTTATGTGGCTCCGTGTCAAATTTTTTGTCTTATAACACTCCTGTGAGGCGCCTTGGGACGTTTTACTACGTTAAAGGCAATATATAAATACAAGTTTTTGTTGAGAGGATAATACACAAACAGAGAAAATAACGTCCAATTTAATCCTACTGCTTCTGACTCCTTATTGGAGTGCAATTCCACAGACACTGACTCTCACTGGGGTACAGTTCCACAGACACTGACTCTCACTGGGGTACAGTTCCAGACACTGACTCTCACTGGGGTACAGTTCCACAGGCACTGACTCTCACTGGGGTACAGTTCCACAGACACTGACTCTCACTGGGGTAAAGTTCCACAGACACTGGCTCTCACTGGGGTACAGTTCCACAGACACTGACTCTCACTGGGGTACAGTTCCACAGACACTGCCTCTCACTGGGGTACAGTTCCACAGACACTGCCTCTCACTGGGGTACAGTTCCACAGACACTGCCTCTCACTGGGGTACAGTTCCACAGACACTGCCTCTCACCGGGGTACAGTTCCAGAGACACTGACTCTCACTGGGGTACAGTTCCACAGACACTGACTCTCACTGGGGTTCAGTTCCACAGACACAGACTCACATTATTGTAGTTTGTTTGGCTCGGTAAGCTCATATTGAAGCACCCCCAATCAAGCACAGCCAATGTATCTGCCTGTCTACAGTGACATCTCCCATCTGCCTTGTTAAGTATCACCAGAGCTGCTTCTAAAGCATTGCAGTGGGGACCCAGCACATGTTCCTTCACAGTGTCCTACCTGTGTATCCCTGGTTGCAGTTACACACCACTTGTCTTGTCCTCGCTTCCTGATAGCACGAGGTGGCAAAATGTCGACCACTGCCAGGGCCTCCGGGACAGGGGCAAGGGCGGCACTGCTCCCCGGAACCCAGTACAGGGTTTCCATAGTAACCGGCGGCACATCTGTTTGGCAAGAAGGGGTGGAGAAAAATTGCAATTCTACAATACTTTTCCAGTATTCGTGTTAGGGTACGGGTTAGAGTAAGGGTTAGGCTTAGGGTAGGTGTTAGGGGAAAGTTAAGGGAAAGGATTAAGGGAAGGGGAAGAATAAATTGAGGGTTGGGGGAAGAGTTGCCCAGGGAGGATTAGGCGGGGAGGGTTGAGGGAGGGTTAGGCGGTGAGGGTTGGGTGGGGGAGGGTTAGGCAGGGAGGGTTGAGGGAGGGTTAGGCGGGGAGGGTTAGGCGGGGGAGGGTTAGGCGGGGAGGGTTAGGCGGGGGAGGGGTTGGGTGGGGGAGGGTTAGGCGGGGAGGGTTGGGCGGGGGAGGGTTGGGTGGGGGAGGGTTGAGGAGAGTTACCCGGGGAGGGTTACCCAAGGAGGGTTGGGTGGGGGAGGGTTACCCGGGGAGGGTTGGGCGGGGAGGGTTAGGTGGGGGGAGGGTTAGGGCGGGGAGGGTTGGGTGGGGAAGGGTTAGGGCGGGGAGGGTTGAGGGAGAGTTACCCGGGGAGGGTTGGGCGGGGAGGGTTGGGTGGGGGAGGGTTGGGCGGCGGGGGTTGGGCGGGGGAGGGTTGGGCGGGGGGGTTGGACGGGGAGGGTTGGGCGGGGAGGGATGGGCTGGGGGTGTTGGGCGGGGGGGTTGGGCTGGGGGGGATGGACGGGGAGGGTTGGGCGGGGGGGTTGGACGGGGGGGGGATGGGCGGTGGGGGATGGGCTGGGCGGGGGGGGATGGACGGGGAGGGTTGGGCGGGGAGGGTTGGGCGGGGGGGTTGGACGGGGGGGTTGGGTGGGGAGGGTTGGGCGGGGGGGGTTGGGCGGGGGGGGTTGGGTGGGGGCGGGTTGGGCGGGGGGGGTTGGGCGGGGGGGGTTGAGCGGGGGGGGTTGGGCGGGGGGGGGTTGGGCGGGGGGGATGGATGGGAGGGTTGGCGGGGGGTTGGGCGGCGGGGGGGGGTTGGGCGGGGAGGGATGGGCGGGGAGGGTTGGGCGGGGGGGGTTGGGCGGGGGGGGATGGCGGGGGGGATGGGCGGGGAGGGATGGGCGGGGAGGGATGGGCGGGGGGGGTTTGGGCGGGGAGGGATGGGCGGGGGGGGTTGGGCGGGGGGGGTTGGGCGGGGAGGGATGGGCGGGGAGGGTTGGGCGGGGGGGGTTGGGCGGGTTGGGATGGGCGGGGAGGGATGGGCGGGGAGGTTGGGCGGGGAGGGATGGCGGGGAGGGATGGGCGGGGAGGGTTGGGCGGGGGGGGGTTGGGCGGGGGGGGTTGGGCGGGGAGGGATGGGCGGGGAGGGATGGGCGGGGAGGGTTGGGCGGGGGGGGGTTGGGCGGGGGGGGTTGGGTGGGGAGGGATGGGCGGGGAGGGATGGGCGGGGAGGGTTGGGCGGGGAGGGTTGGGCGGGGGGGTTGGGCGGGGGGGTTGGGCGGGGAGGGATGGGCGGGGAGGGATGGGCGGGGAGGGTTGGGCGGGGGGGGGTTGGGCGGGGAGGGTTGGGCGGTGGGGTTGGGTGGGGAGGGATGGGCGGGGGGGTGTTGGGCGGGGGGGTTGGGCGGGGAGGGTTGGGCGGGGGGTTTGGGCGGGGAGGGTTGGCGGGGAGGGTTGGGCGGGGAGGGTTGGGCGGGGGGGTTGGGCGGGGAGGGTTGGGCGGGGGGGGAGTTGGGCGGGGAGGGTTGGGCGGGAGGTTTGGGCGGGGGGGGTTGGGCGGGGAGGGTTGGGCGGGGGGGTTGGGCGGGGAGGGTTGGGCGGGGGGGGTTGGGCGGGGAGGGGTTGGGCGGGGGGGGTTGGGCGGGGAGGGTTGGGCGGGGGGGGGTTGGGCGGGGAGGGTTGGGCGGGGGGGGTTGGGCGGGGAGGTTTGGGCGGGGGGGGTTGGGCGGGAGGGTTGGGCGGGGAGGGATGGGCGGGGGTGTTGGGCGGGGACGGATGGGCGGGGAGGGTTGGGCGGGGGGGGTTGGGCGGGGGGGGTTGGGCGGGGAGGGATGGGCGGGGAGGGTTGGGGCGGGGGGGGTTGGGCGGGGGGGTTGGGCGGGGACGGATGGGCGGGGAGGGTTGGGCGGGGGGGGTTGGGCGGGGGTGTTGGGCGGGGGACGGATGGGCGGGGAGGGGTTGGGCGGGGGGGGTTGGGGGCGGGGGGGTTGGGCGGGGGGGGTTGGGCGGGGAGGGTTGGGCGGGGGGAGTTGGGCGGGGGGGTTGGGCGGGGAGGGTTGGGCGGGGGGGTTGGGCGGGGAGGGTTGGGCGGGGGGGTTGGGCGGGGAGGGATGGGCAGGGGTGTTGGGCGGGGAGGGATGGGCGGGGAGGGATGGGCGGGGAGGGATGGGCGGGGGGGTTGGGCGGGGAGGGATGGGCGGGCAGGGATGTGCGGGGAGGGTTGGGCGGGGGGGGTTGGGCGGGGAGGGTTGGGCGGGGGGGTTGGGCGGGGAGGGATGGGCGGGGGGGTGTTGGGCGGGGGGGTTGGGCGGGGGGGTTGGGCGGGGAGGGTTGGGCGGGGAGGGTTGGGCGGGGGGGGTTGGGCGGGGAGGGTTGGGCGGGGGGGGTTGGGCGGGGAGGTTTGGGCGGGGGGGGTTGGGCGGGGGGGTTGGGCGGGGAGGGTTGGGCGGGGGGGTTGGGCGGGGAGGGATGGGCGGGGGTGTTGGGCGGGGACGGATGGGCGGGGAGGGTTGGGCGGGGGGGGTTGGGCGGGGGGGTTGGGCGGGGAGGGATGGGCGGGGGTGTTGGGCGGGGGGGTTGGGCGGGGAGGGTTGGGCGGGGAGGGTTGGGCGGGGAGGGTTGGGCGGGGGGGTTGGGCGGGGAGGGTTGGGCGGGGGGGGTTGGGCGGGGGGGGTTGGGCGGGGGGGGATGGGCGGGGAGGGTTGGGCGGGGGGGTTGGGCGGGGGGAGTTGGGCGGGGAGGGTTGGGCGGGGAGGGTTGGGCGGGGGGGTTGGGCGGGGAGGGATGGGCGGGGAGGGTTGGGCGGGGGGGTTGGGCGGGGAGGGTTGGGCGGGGGGGGTTGGGCGGGGAGGGTTGGGCGGGGAGGGTTGGCGGGGAGGGTTGGGCGGGGAGGGTTGGGCGGGGGGGTTGGGCGGGGGGGGTTGGGCGGGGAGGGTTGGGCGGGGGGGTTGGGCGGGGAGGGTTGGGCGGGGGGGGTTGGGCGGGGGGGTTGGGCGGGGAGGATTGGGCGGGGAGGGTTGGGCGGGGGGGTTGGGCGGGGGGAGTTGGGCGGGGGGGTTGGGCGGGGAGGGTTGGGCGGGGAGGGTTGGGCGGGGGGGTTGGGCGGGGGGGTTGGGCGGGGGGGTTGGGCGGGGAGGGTTGGGCGGGGGGGGTTGGGCGGGGGGGGTTGGGCGGGGGGGTTGGGCGGGGAGGGTTGGGCGGGGGGGGTTGGGCGGGGAGGGATGGGCGGGGAGGGTTGTGCGGGGGGGGTTGGGCGGGGAGGGTTGGGCGGGGAGGGTTGGGCGGGGGGAGTTGGGCGGGGAGGGATGGGCGGGGAGGGTTGGGCGGGGGGGTTGGGCGGGGAGGGTTGGGCGGGGAGGGTTGGGCGGGGGGAGTTGGGCGGGGAGGGTTGGGCGGGGGGGTTGGGCGGGGAGGGTTGGGCGGGGGGGTTGGGCGGGGAGGGTTGGGCGGGGGGGGTTGGGCGGGGAGGGTTGGGCGGGGAGGGTTGGGCGGGGGGGTTGGGCGGGGGGGGGTTGGGCGGGGGGGGTTGGGCGGGGGGAGTTGGGCGGGGAGGGTTGGGCGGGGGGAGTTGGGCGGGGAGGGTTGGGCGGGGGGGTTGGGCGGGGAGGGTTGGGCGGGGGGGTTGGGCGGGGAGCGTTGGGCGGGGGGGGTTGGGCGGGGAGGGTTGGGCGGGGAGGGTTGGGCGGGGGGAGTTGGGCGGGGAGGGTTGGGCGGGGGGGGTTGGGCGGGGAGGGTTGGGCGGGGGGGGTTGGGCGGGGAGGGTTGGGCGGGGGGGAGTTGGGCGGGGAGGGTTGGGCGGGGGGGGTTGGGCGGGGAGGGTTGGGCGGGGAGGGATGGGCGGGGAGGGTTGGGCGGGGGGGTTGGGCGGGGGGGTTGGGCGGGGAGGGTTGGGCGGGGGGGGGTTGGGCGGGGAGGGTTGGGCGGGGGGGTTTGGGCGGGGAGGGATGGGCGGGGAGGGTTGGGCGGGGGGGGTTGGGCGGGGCGGGATGGGCGGGGAGGGTTGGGCGGGGGGGGTTGGGCGGGGAGGGTTGGGCGGGGGGGTTGGGCGGGGAGGGTTGGGCGGGGGGGGTTGGGCGGGGGGGTTGGGCGGGGGGGGTTGGGCGGGGAGTTGGGCGGAGGGGGTTGGGCGGGGAGGGATGGGCGGGGAGGGTTGGGCGGGGGGGGTTGGGCGGGGGGGGTTGGGCGGGGAGGGTTGGGCGGGGAGGGATGGGCGGGGAGGGATGGGCGGGGAGGGTTGGGCGGGGAGGGTTGGGCGGGGGGAGTTGGGCGGGGAGGGTTGGGCGGGGGGGTTGGGCGGGGAGGGTTGGGCGGGGAGGGTTGGGCGGGGAGGGTTGGGCGGGGAGGGTTGGGCGGGGGGGTTGGGCGGGGAGGGTTGGGCGGGGGGGTTGGGCGGGGAGGTTTGGGCGGGGGGGGTTGGGCGGGGAGGGTTGGGCGGGGGGGTTGGGCGGGGAGGGTTGGGCGGGGAGGGTTGGGCGGGGGGAGTTGGGCGGGGAGGGTTGGGCGGGGGGGGTTGGGCGGGGAGGGTTGGGCGGGGGGAGTTGGGCGGGGAGGGTTGGGCGGGGAGGGTTGGGCGGGGGGGGTTGGGCGGGGGGGGTTGGGCGGGGAGGGTTGGGCGGGGGGGTTGGGCGGGGAGGGTTGGGCGGGGGGGGTTGGGCGGGGGGAGTTGGGCGGGGAGGGTTGGGCGGGGGGGTTGGGCGGGGAGGGTTGGGCGGGGGGGGTTGGGCGGGGAGGGTTGGGCGGGGGGAGTTGGGCGGGGAGGGTTGGGCGGGGGGGGTTGGGCGAGGAGGGTTGGGCGGGGAGGGTTGGGCGGGAGGGGTTGGGCGGGGAGGGTTGAGGAGGGGAGGGTTGGGCGGGGGGGTTGGGCGGGGAGGGATGGGCGGGGGGGGTGTTGGGCGGGGGGGTTGGGCGGGAGGGTTGGGCGGGGGGGGTTGGGCGGGGAGGGTTGAGGGGGGGTTACCCGGGGTGGGTTACCCGGGGAGGGTTGTGGGGGGGTTAGGAGGGTTGGGTTGAGGGGGGGTTGGACAGTGGGGGGTTAGGCTAAGGGTTATGATACCCTGAGACCCGGTAATATCCCTCCTCCCAAAGATAGATATTTTTAAAAATTTACTGCAAGCACTAATTCCAAAATTAGAAAGCTTGATTACAGGATTTTTACCTTACGTTATGAAAAAAATCAAAAAGAATTAAGATATTCTGTAATTCTTTATATTTCCATAATTCACATAACAGTCCACAGTATTAAAAAAATCTGTAACAAACATTTTTGCATTTGGCACAAGCACCTTCTAAAAATGGTTGTGGTACTCCATCAGTTTGCTCACAGAATCATAGAATCTGCTTCCACCATCCGTTCAGGCAGTGCATGCCAGATCATAACAATTCACTGCGTAAAAAAAATTCTAATCTCCCCCCTGATTCTTTTGCCAAATACCTTAAATCTGTGTCCTCTGGTTACCAATCCTTCTCCTACTGGAAACAGTTTCTCCTTATTTACTCTATTAAAACCCTTCATGATTTTGAACAGCTCCATTAAATCTCCCCTCTAAAGAGAACAATCCCAGCTTCTGCAGTCTCTTCACATAACTGAAGTCCCGCATCCCTGGTACCATTCTCGTAAATCTCCTCTGCATCCTTCTTAAAGTGTGGTGCCCAGAATTGGACACAATACTCCAGCTGGGCCCAACCAATGATTTATCAAGGTTTAGCAGAACATCCTTGCTTTTGCAATCTATACCTCTATTTATAAAGCCAAGGATCCCATATGCTTTTTCAAGCCTTCTCAACTTGTTCTGCTACCTTCTAAGATTTGTGTACATACATTCCTGGGGTTCTCTCTTCCAGCACCCACTTTAAAATTGCACCATTTAGTTTATATTGTTTCTCCTCATTCTTCCTTCCTAAATTCATCGCTTCACATTTCTCTGCATTAAATTTAATCTGCCACGTGTCTGTCCATTTCAACAGTCTGTTTATGTCCTCCTGAAGTCTGTTACTATAGTCCTCACTGTTTTTTTCACACAGAAGGTTAATCTGAACAGGGAATGGTTTACCACAAAGGGGTATGGAGGCAGAGACTGTAACATCACTTAAAGAGGCAATAGCAAAACACTGCAGATGCTGGAATCTGAAATAAAAACAGAAAATGCTGGAAATACTCAGCAGGTCAAGCAGCATCTGCAGGTGTTTTTATATCATTTAAAAAGGAACTAGATAAGGATTTGAAAAGAAAATATATACAGTGAAATGGGATTAGAGTAGATTGTTTCAATTGAAGAGCTAGCACCAGCACAGGTTCGATGGGCCGAATGGTCTCCTGTGCTGTACGGTTCACCTTTGTTCCTGCTGCAGTAACACTCTGCTGTGATGCTGAGCCATCAGTTTGCCACTAGGATGAGCGACTGACCAGACGAGAAAGTCAAGAATGAGTTAGTCAATAAAACAGGAACTGTTGATGTTCCAGGAATTAGACCTGTCCCAGAACTGAAGATATTACAGATAAACAGCATTTCAGAAAGAACAGAACAAGAGAAAGGGGAAAAAAAAACACAGGGGCACATAGATCAAACACACAGGTAAACCATGGGATGGATTTTAACTCACAACAGGTTTCTGGCAGGAATAGTTTGCCACAGGGAGTGGTTGAGACATAGACCATTGCATCTTTTAAGGGAAAATTGGATAAATATTCAAAGCAGAGGATGATACAGGGCTATGGGAAGAGAGCAGGGTAGTGGGATTAGTTTGGGATTGATGCAGGGCTATGGGGAGAGTGCGGGACAGTGGGATTAGTTTGGGATTGATGCAGGGCTATGGGGAGAGAGTGGGACAGTGGGATTAGATTGAGATTGATACAGGGCTATGGGGAGAGAGTGGGGCAGTGGGATTAGTTTGGGATTGATACAGGGCTATGGGGAGAGAGTGGGGCAGTGGGATTAGTGTGGGATTGATACAGGGCTATGGGGAGAGAGCGGGGCAGTGGGATTAGTTTGGGATTGATACAGGGCTATGGGGAGAGAGCGGGGCAGTGGGATTAGTTTGGGATTGATACAGGGCTATGGGGAGAGAGCGGGGCAGTGGGATTAGTTTGGGATTGATACAGGGCTATGTGGAGAGCGGGGCAGTGGGATTAGTTTGGGATTGATACAGGGCTATGGGGAGAGAGCGGGGCAGTGGGATTAGTTTGGGATTGATACAGGGCTATGGGGAGAGAGCGGGGCAGTGGGATTAGTTTGGGATTGATACAGGGCTATGGGGAGAGAGCGGGGCAGTGGGATTAGTTTGGGATTGATACAGGGCTATGGGGAGAGAGCGGGGCAGTGGGATTAGTTTGAGATTGATACAGGGCCAATGGGAGAGAGTGGGGCAGTGAGATTAGTTTGGGGATTGATACAGGGCTATGGGGAGAGAGTGGGGCAGTGGGATTAGTTTGGGATTGATACAGGGCTATGGGGAGAGAGCGGGGCAGTGGGATTAGTTTGAGGTTGATACAGGGCCAATGGGAGAGAGCGGGGCAGTGGGATTAGTTTGGGGATTGATACAGGGCTATGGGGAGAGAGTGGGGCAGTGGGATTAGTTTGGGATTGATACAGGGCTATGGGGAGAGAGCGGGGCAGTGGGATTAGTTTGGGATTGATACAGGGCTATGGGGAGAGAGCGGGGCAGTGGGATTAGTTTGGGATTGATACAGGGCTATGGGGAGAGAGCGGGGCAGTGGGATTAGTTTGGGATTGATACAGGGCTATGGGGAGAGAGCGGGGCAGTGGGATTAGTTTGGGATTGATACAGGGCTATGGGGAGAGAGCGGGGCAATGGGGATGCTTTGGGATTGATACAGGGCCAATGGGAGAGAGCGGGGCAGTGAGATTAGTTTGGGGATTGATACAGGGCTATGGGGAGAGAGCGAGGCAGTGGGATGAGTTTGGGATTGATACAGGGCTATGGGGAGAGAGCGGGGCAGTGGGATTAGTTTGGGATTGATACAGGGCTATGGGGAGAGAGCGGGGCAGTGGGATTAGTTTGGGATTGATACAGGGCTATGGGGAGAGAGCGGGGCAATGGGGATGCTTTGGGATTGATACAGGGCCAATGGGAGAGAGCGGGGCAGTGAGATTAGTTTGGGGATTGATACAGGGCTATGGGGAGAGAGCGAGGCAGTGGGATGAGTTTGGGATTGATACAGGGCTATGGGGAGAGAGCGGGGCAGTGGGATTAGTTTGGGATTGATACAGGGCCAATGGGAGAGAGTGGGGCAGTGAGATTAGTTTGGGGACTGATACAGGGCTATGGGGAGAGAGCGGGGCAATGGGGATGCTTTGGGATTGATACAGGGCTATGGGGAGAGAGCGGGGCAATGGGGATGCTTTGGGATTGATACAGGGCTATGGGGAGAGAGCGGGGCAGTGGGATTCGTTTCGGATTGTGCTAACAAAGAGCTGGCATGGACTGAATGGCCTCCCCCTTTGTTGGCAACCTCTATGATTCTATGGGTATAAATCACTCCCATGATTACGCATCCCATGCCCTCCGTACCCACACTGTACAAAGCGCATTTGTATTCCAAGGAGATAACGTGGTTTGATTGGGATCTCACCGCTCGCAGTTTTGCCCCACGGTGTTGCTTCGGCAGGTGAGACAAGCTCCGGTCCGCTGGTCGCACCCCTCTGCATGCCCATTGCATCGACACGGCTGGCAGTTCGGGAAGCCCCAGTGGCCGGGCTGGCACTGACTACACTGGATGCCGAATGCTCCTACCCGGCACTGGCACTGCCCAGTGAGCTGGTCGCAGAGCATGTTGTACGATCCCTCCTGTATACAGCTACAGGCTGGGGAACAGACAGAAAGAGAGAGTTTGTCCATCGAACCACAGAGCCTCATAACGGGCATATCATCACAGAATCTTACAGCACAGAAGAAAGCTAGTCGGCCCCTCGTGCCTGTGCCGGCTCTTTGAAAGAGCTTCCAATTATTCCCACTTCCTCTGCTCTTTCCCCAGAGCCCTGCAAATTTTTCCCCTTCAAGTATTTATCCAATTCCCACTTGAAAATTATTATTGTATCTACTTCTACCACCCTTTCAGACAGCACATTCTGGAGCATAACTTGCTGTGTTTACAAATTTCTCCTCATTTCCCCTCTTGTTCTTTTAGTCAATCAATGTAAATCTGCTTCCACTGATTCCCGACACTCCTGCCAGTGGAAACAGTTTCTCCTTATTTACTCTATCAAAATAGGAGTACACAGGAACAGGAGTACATCGGAACAGAATGACCGGGAGAGTTTCTTTCTCCCAATCCCTTACCCTTGCAGCCCGTTGGGCCGAAGCCGTATGTCCCGGGAGCGCATTGTTGACAACGCCGGCCGATCACTCTGGGCTTGCACCGACACTGCCCGCCATTGGGTTCGCACTCCGAGCTCAGTGAGCCTTGAGGGTCACACCGGCAGGCTGAAACCAAATAAAACAATAAGGTCTTTCATTCTCTGCACCTGCTTCTCAGTCCATTCAACATCATCAATAATCATAGAATCTCACAGCACAGAAAGAGGCCATTTGGCCCATCGTGCCTGTGCCGGCTCTTTAAAAGAGCTCTCCAATTAGTCCCACTCCCCTGCTCTTTCCCCATAGTTTTGAAAATTTTGCCTTTTCAAGTATTAATCCAAAATTCCCTTTTGAAAGTTACTACTGAATCTGCTTCCAACACCCTTTCAGGCAGTTATGTCAGATTACACCAACTCGCTGCATAATGTAGGATTGGAATGTAAAGCCCATTGCCGTCCAACCCGCTGGTACCCAAATCAAAAAAAATCCCTTACTGATAACCATCAATCACTAGTTTCATCAAAAACTACCCAGCTCCCTCTCAAATTTACCAATCATATCCAACTCCCTGGGGACCAATCCCATCCATTCCCCACCCTCTGTGGGCAGTAATTAAACCTAACCTACCTATGCTTCACATCATTTAAAAACAATGGCACAAAGCCAGCATTTATTGCCCATCCCTAGTTGCCCCTTGAGAAGGTGGTGGCGGGCTTTTTCTTGAATGGCTGCAGTCCGTGTGGTGAAGGTGCTTCCACAGTGCTGTTAGGGAGGGATTCCAGGATTTTGACCCAGTGACCATGAAGGAACAGCGGTATGTGTCCAATTCGGGATGGTGTGTGACTTGGAGGGGAACTTGGATGTGGTGGTGTTCCCATGCACCTGCTGCCCTTGTCCTTCTAGGCGGTGGAGGTCGCGGGTTTGGGAGGTGCTGCCGAAGAAACCTTGGCAAGTGTCTGCAATGCATCCTATGGATAGTACACACTGCAGCCATGGTGCACCGGTGGGGGAGGGAGCAGATGTTTAATACACGTTTGATTGCAGTCTGTGAGTTTATCGCAACAACACAAACAGATCCCGACTTCCTACTCACGCAGTGCCCCGTTGTGGATTATAGCGGACATGCTGCTGATCAGCTTAGCACAGATTTCAGTCATTGTTGGCATGACAACTGTTACGCTGCTGTCATGGCAGCGGTAACGCTCGAAGGTCTCCTTCCTCCTGATGGAGGCAGCATCTCCAGCGATGAACATCTCCATGGAGGAATAGCGAGGAGCCAACACGATCTAAAACAGGGAAATCAAATCATTGAAAGGGCGCTCTACTCCAAGACCATGATCAGTGTAACCGGCCTGCTGAGATTTACACAGAGAGCTTCTGATCTATTGGCAATACCGCACAACAGCAAGAAATGCTCAGTGATCATCGAAGAATGTACAAGATGCCAGTTTCTCAGTGACCATTATCTCAGTAACGTGGTTTATAGATGTCCATCTTTAGACCCCAGCCCCAGACCATACAGGTGGGTCCCAGATAAGTATTTAAAAAGTCACATAATATAAAATGTCTAAGATTAGGCCAACTCACCTTATTGCTGCACAGTTCACACACACACGCTATTGATTTCCATTACTTACAGAGTCCACGAGAATATTGGCGTTAGGAATCCTCTCTCGTGAAATGTAACGCTTAAATTCGAGCCGGATTGTGTAGCTGACTGAACGTTCGAGGCAGACTGGCTGAGGAAGGACCACGTACCTGAAAGATGAGAATAAACTGACTGCAGATTGTGGCAAGTGTCCTGGAGTGGTGCTTAAACCCACAATCTCATGACTCTAGAGGCGAGAGCGCTACCAACTGAGCCACGACTGACACCTAAGGGAGAGAGAGAGACAGAGAGCAACATAGAGAGAAACAGACTCACAGAGAAAGAGAGACGGAGAGAAAGAGTGCAAGAGAGAGGAGGGGTAAAGACTCACAAATACACAGAGTTACAGAGAACCAATAGAAACTGAAACTAGTTGATTGCAAACATCTTTTAAACACGATCTCTCCAACCCAAATCTTTCACTGACTCGAACGCACATCATTCCGAGACACAAGACATTCACGAGTCCCTTACCGGAAGCCTGATGGCAAGGTTGTGACTAACAGATCATCAGCGGGAATGGTGTTCCCGCAGGGACTGCTGGTGGGGATGGGGCCGGGCCGGACAATGGAAACAGACACCTTCTCCCATTCCTCCGGAAACTGGAATAGGAAAAGAAACGTTACATAGAATTTACGGCACAGAAACAGGCCATTTGGCACAGCTGGTCTGTGCTCCACATGAGCCTTCTCCTATCCAATTCATCTCACCCTATCAACGTATCCTTCTATTCCTTTCTCCCTCAGAA
Organism: Somniosus microcephalus; assembly: GCF_052327205.1. NCBI lineage: Eukaryota > Metazoa > Chordata > Chondrichthyes > Squaliformes > Somniosidae > Somniosus > Somniosus microcephalus. The sequence continues at coordinate 236,048,437 of NC_140997.1, read as the reverse complement.
GAACATAAGGAATAGGAGTAGGCCATTTGGCCCTTCAAGCCTGCTCCGCAATTCATGAGATCATGGCTGATTTTCTGCCTCAACTCCATTCACCGGCCCTATCGCCATATCCCTTGATGCCTTTACTAGTCAGAAATCTATCAACTTCTGTTTTGAATATACCCAATGACTGAGCCTCCACAGTCCTCTGGGGTAGAGAATTCCAACGATTCACCACCCTCTGTGTGAAGAAATTTCTTCTTATCTCAGTCCTGAATGGCCGACCCTTTATCCTGAGGCTGTGGCCCCTGGTTCTAGACTCCCCAGCCAAGGGAAACATTCTCCCAGCATCCACCCTAACAAGCCCTGTAATAATTTTGTATGCTTTAATAAGATCCCCTCTCATTCTTCTGAATTCAAGAGAATACAGGCCTAGTTTACTCGATCTCTTCTCATACGACAGTCCCGCCATCCCAGGAATCAATCTCGTGAACCTTTGTTGCACTCCCTCTATGGCAAGTATATCCTTCCTTAGGTAAGGAGACCAAAATTGTACACAGTACTCCAGGTGTGGTCTCACCAAGGCCCGATATAATTGGAGTAAGACTTCTTTACTCCTGTACTCAAATCCTCTTGTAATGAAGGCCAGCATACCATTTGCCTTCCTAATGGCTTGCTGCACCTGCACATTCACTTTCAGTGACTCATGTACAAGGACACCCAGGTCCCTTTGAGCATCTGCATTCCCCAATCTTTCACCATTTAGGAAATATTCTGCCTTTCTTTTTTTCTACCAAAGTGGATAACTTCACATTTATCCACATTATATTCCATTTGCCATGTTCTTGCCCACTCACTGAGCCAGTCGAGATCCCCTTGAAGCCTCTTCACATCCTCTTCGCAACGGACACTGCCACCTAGCTTTGTATCATCAGCAAATTTGGAAATGTTACATTTAGTCCCCTCATCCAAAACATTGATATAGATTGTGAATAGCTGGGGCCCAAGCACCGATCCTTGCGGTACCCCACTAGTCACAGCCTGCCATCCTGAAAAAGACCCGTTTATCCCCACTCTTTGTTTTCTGTCTGTTAACCAATTCTCAATCCATGCTAGTATATTACCCCCAATTCCATGTGTCCTAATTTTGTTCACCAACCTCTTGTGTGGGACCTTATCGAAGGCCTTCTGAAAATACAAATACACCACATCTACCGGTTCCCCTCTGTCTACTCCACTAGTTACATCCTCAAAGAACTCCAATAGGTTTGTTAAACAGGATTTCCCTTTCATAAATCCATGTTGACTCTGCCCAATCTTACTATTAGTTTCTAAGTGCCCAGTTATTGCATCCTTTATAATAGATTCCAGCATTTTCCCAACTACTGATGTGAGGCTAACAGGTCTGTAGTTCCCCGGTTTCTCTCTCCCTCCTTTTTTAAATAGCGGGGTTACATTTGCTATCCTCCAATCTGCAGGAACCGTTCCAGAATCTATAGAATTTTGGAAGATGACAACCAATGCGTCCACTATCCCAATGGCCACCTCTTTCAAAACCTTAGGATGTAGGTCATCCGGTCCTTGGGATTTGTCGACTTTTAGTCCCATTAATTTTGCTAGTACTTTTTTTTACTAATAATAATTTCTTTAAGTTCCTCATTCTCGTCACACCCTTGGTTTTCTCGTATTTCTGGGAGGTTTTTTGTGTCTTCCTCCGTGAAGACAGAAACAAAGTATTTATTTAATTTCTCAGCCATTTCCTCATTCCCAATTATAAATTATCTTGTCTCTGACTGTAAAGGACCTACATGTACTCGTCTAGGCTCCCCGTTAAACGTATCTATGCTGTTCGCCTCAACTGCTCCTTGTGTTAGCAAGTTCCACTCTTCGGGTAGAGAAGTCTCTCCTGAATTCTCTAATGGATTTATTAGTGACCATCTTATATTTATGACCTCGAGTTTTAAGGCTACATCATCATGTCCCTCCATTCTAATTAATGCCTCTATAAATAAAAAAGACTTGCATTTCTATATCTCCTATCATGACCTCAGGATGTCCCAAAGCGCTTTTTGGGGGAGCTGAGCCCTACAGATCAGAAGGGATCAGGGTCTTTCTCGGTCTGTGTTGAGTTAGCTCATCACCAGGGCACTGCAATTAGCCTCAGTGCCCCAGAATATGATGGGAAAAATCAATGACTCACTAGTGGTCCCTGCTAGAAGTGCACGTGTGATGCTCCCTTGCCTTGCTGACACCTACTCTCTCGGCTCAGTGAAGAATGGCCACTGGAGCCGAGATACTACAGAGGGAAGCCGCCTAAAAACCATCACGTTCAGAAACGAAGGGGAAACACTTGCAAAGCAGCTAGAATTAAAAGCAATTTACAGCGCAGGAGGTGGGCATTCAGCCCATTGCCCCTGTACCCACTCTCTGACAGAGCTCTCTCTCTAGTCCCACTCCCTGCCCATTCCCCATTGGGTCCATTGCCCCTGTACCCACTCCCTGACAAAGCTCAACAACAACACTAACTTGTATTTTTATAGCGCCTTTAACGTAGTAAAACGTCCCAAGGCGCTTCACAGTATTATAAGACTAAAAATTTGACACCAAGCCAATAAGGAGAAATTAGGGCAGATGAGAGGTAGGTTTTAAGGAGCGTCTTAAAGGAGGAAAGAGAGGTGGAGGGGTTTAGGCAGGGAATTCCAGAGCTTACGGCCCAGGCAACAGAAGGCACGGCCACCAAGAGTTATATTTTGTCAGATTTGTCTGTTGGGTGTGTAACATACAACATAGGAACAAGAGGAGGCCATTCAGCCCCTCGAGCCAGTTACACAGGAACAGGAGGAGGCCATTCAGCCCCTCGAGCCTGTTACACAGGAACAGGAGGAGGCCCATTCAGCCCCTCGAGCCTGTTACACAGGAACAAGCGGAGGCCATTCAGCCCCTCGAGCCTGTTACACAGGAACAGGAGGAGGCCATTCAGCCCCTCGAGCCTGTTACACAGGAACAGGAGGAGGCCATTCAGCACCTCGAGCCTGTTACACAGGAACAGGAGGAGGCCATTCAGCCCCTCGAGCCTGTTACACAGGAACAGGAGGCCATTCAGCCCCTGGAGCCTGTTACACAGGAACAGGAGGAGGCCATTCAGCCCCTTGAGCCTGTTACACAGGAACAGGAGGAGGCCATTCAGCCCCTCGAGCCTGTTACACAGGAACAGGAGGCCATTCAGTCCCTGGAGCCTGTTACACAGGAACAAGCGGAGGCCATTCAGCCCCTCGAGCCTGTTACACAGGAACAGGAGGAGGCCATTCAGCCCCTTGAGCCTGTTACACAGGAACAGGAGGAGGCCATTCAGCCCCTGGAGCCTGTTACACAGGAACAGGAGGAGGCCATTCAGCCCCTGGAGCCTGTTACACAGGAACAGGAGGCCATTCAGCCCCTGGAGCCTGTTACACAGGAACAAGAGGAGGCCATTCAGCCCCTCGAGCCTGTTACACAGGAACAGGAGGAGGCCATTCAGCCCCTCAAGCCTGTTACACAGGAACAGGAGGAGGCCATTAAGCCCCTGGAGCCTGTTACACAGTTGGGATAAATGGTTCATTCTCAGACTGGCAATCAGTAACTAGTGGTGTTCCGCAGGGGTTAGTGCTGGGTCCCCAACTCTTTACAATCTATATTAACGATTTGGAGGAGGGGACCGAGTGTAACATATCAAAGTTTGCAGATGATACTAAGATGGGAGGGAAAGTAGTGAGTGAGGAGGACATAAAAAACCTGCAAGGGGACATAGACAGGCTAAGTAAGTGGGCAGAGATTTGGCAGATGGAATACAATACTGGAAAGTGTGAGGTTATGCACTTTGGCAGGAAAAATCATAGAGCAAGTTATTATCTTAATGGCAAGAAACTGGAAAGTACTGAAGTACAAAGGGATCTGGGGGTCCTGGTGCACGAAACTCAAAAGGTTAGTATGCAGGTGCAGCAAGTGATTAAGAAGGCCAATGGAATGTTGGCTTTCATTGCTAGGGGGATAGAATATAAAAATAGGGAGGTATTGCTTCAGTTGTACAAGGTATTGGTGAGACCGCACCTGGAATACTGCATACAGTTTTGGTGTCCATACTTAAGAAAAGACATACTTGCTCTCGAGTCAGTACAAAGAAGGTTCACTCGGTTAATCCCGGGGATGAGGGGATGGACATATGAGGAGAGGTTGAGTAAATTGGGACTCTACTCATTGGAGTTCAGAAGAATGAGAGGCGATCTTATTGAAACACATAAGATTGTGAAGGGGTTGGATCGGGTGGATGCGGGGAGGATGTTCCCGATGATGGGTGAAAGTAGAACTAGGGGGCATAGTCTTAGAATAAGGGGCTGCTCTTTCAAAACTGAGATGAGGAGGAACTACTTCACTCAGAGGGTGGTAGGTCCATGGAATATGCTGCCCCAAAAAGCTGTAGAAGCTACATCATTACATAAATTTAAAACAGAAATAGACAGTTTCCTAGAAGTAAAGGGAATTAAGGGTTACGGGGAGCGGGCAGGAATTTGGACATGAGTCTAGGTTCGGATCGGTCATGGCCCTGTGGGTAGCGGAGCGGGCCCAGGGGCCGTGTAGCCTGATCCTGCTCCTATTTCGTGTGTCTAATTCTGTTAGATTCAGGAGATGGTTCTGTGATAGTAGATTGGCGGTTAGGATCAGATCAGCCATGATCTCATTGAATGGCGGAGCAGGCTCGAGGGGCCGATTGGCCTACTCCTGCTCCTATTTCTTATGTTCTTATGTTCGAACAGGAGGAGGCCATTCAGCCCCTGGAGCCTGTTACACAGGAACAGGAGGAGGCCATTCAGCCCCTGGAGCCTGATACACAGGAACAGGAGGAGGCCATTCAGCCCCCTCGAGCCTGTTACACAGGAACAGGAGGAGGCCATTCAGCCCCTCGAGCCTGTTACACAGGAACAGGAGGAGGCCATTCAGCTCCTCGAGCCTGTTACACAGGAACAAGAGGAGGCCATTCAGCCCCTCGAGCCTGTTACACAGGAACAGGATGAGCCCATTCAGTCCCTCGAGCCTGTTACACAGGAACAGGAGGAGGCCATTCAGCCCCTCGAGCCTGTTACACAGGAACAGGAGGAGGCCATTCAGCCCCTCGAGCCTGTTACACAGGAACAGGAGGAGGCCATTCAGCCCCCTCGAGCCTGTTACACAGGAACAGGAGGAGGCCATTCAGTCCCTCGAGCCTGTTACACAGGAACAGGAGGAGGCCATTCAGCCCCTCGAGCCTGTTACACAGGAACAGGAGGAGGTCATTCAGCCCCTCGAGCCTGTTACACAGGAACAGGAGGAGGTCATTCAGCCCCTCGAGCCTGTTACACAGGAACAGGAGGAGGCCATTCAGCTCCTCGAGCCTGTTACACAGGAACAGAAGGAGGCCGTTCAGCTCCTCGAGCCTGTTACACAGGAACAGGAGGAGGCCATTCAGCTCCTCGAGCCTGTTACACAGGAACAGAAGGAGGCCATTCAGCTCCTCGAGCCTGTTACACAGGAACAGGAGGAGGCCATTCAGTCCCTCGAGCCTGTTACACAGGAACAGGAGGAGGCCATTCAGCCCCTCGAGCCTGTTACACAGGAACAGAAGGAGGCCGTTCAGCTCCTCGAGCCTGTTCCACCATTCAATTAGATCATGGCTGATCTATATATCAACTCCATCTAACTGCCTTGGTTCTGTAATTCTTAATACCCTTAAGTAATAAAAATCATGGTTTTGAAATTTTCAATTGATGGAGAGTTCCAGATTTCTACTACCCTTTTTGTGAAAAAATGCAAACTGACATCACCCCTGAACAGCTGAGCTCTAATTTTATGTTTATGCCCCATTGTGTACTCCCCCACCAGAGGAAATAGTTTCTCTCTATCTATCCTAGCGTATGCTTCAATTTTCTTAAGCGCCTCAATTCGATCACCCCTTAATTTTCTATATTCGAGGGAATACAAGCCCAGTCGAAGCAACCTGTGTCAGCCGTGGCTCAGTGGGTAGAACCCTTGCCTCTGAGTCAGAAGGTTGTGGTTTTATAGTCCTACCCCAGAGACTTAAGCAAAAAATCTAGGCTGACACTCCCAGTGCAGTACAAGCGCGGCACTGTCGGAGGGGCAGTACTGAGGGTGCGCCGCACTGTCGGAGGGGCAGTACTGAGGGAGCGCTGCACTGCCGGAGGGGCAGTACTGAGGGAGCGCTGCACTGTCGGAGGGGCAGTACTGAGGGAGCGCTGCACTGTCGGAGGGGCAGTACTGAGGGAGTGCTGCACTGTCAGAGGTGCCGTCTTTCAAATAAGCTGTTAAACCAAGGCCCCGTCTGCCCCCTCAGGTGGACGTAAAAGATCCCATGGCCACTATTTCGAAGAGCAGAGGAGTTCTCCCCGGTGTCCTGGGTCAATATTTATCCCTCAATCAACGTCACTAAAACAGATTATCTGGTCATTATCACGTTGCTGTTTGTGGGATCTTGCTGTGTGCAAATTGGCTGCTGCGTTTCCTACATTACAACAGTGACTACACTTCAAAAGTACTTCATTGGCTTTAAAGTGCTTTGAAAGATCCAGTGGTCGTGAAAGACGCTATATAAATGCACGTCTTTCTTCTCTTTCATAATTTAAACCCTATTTGCCACAGTATCACTAAGGTGAAGCTGTGTTGCACCCCTCAAAGTATTGTAAATTCCAAATTTACATAATTAGCTCAGTGACGTCGCAACATGTACAATAAGGAAACCATGTGCAGAATATCGGAGTGATAGCAAATCTGTGTTAGCTTGTTGAAGGCTGGGGTTATGGGAAGAGTCTAAAAGCCTCATCACTGAACACTGCTGATGTGGTATGCTATCAGCTCAGGAGCAGGGACTGGGAGCTGCAGTAGGGGGCAATGCAGTCCTTTCACAACCGGGACCTGGGCTCCGATCCAGCACAGACTGGTGTGTGAAAGTCTCCTCTCACTGCTTGTCCTCGGTGAGGTCACCAATCACAGTTGCTGGCGACGACACATGCGAATGCCAGTCTACAGAAGGTGCTGCAATTTCAGTTTATCCAGCAGGTGGGGCTCTAGGCTAGTATTTGAACAGTTCACACGTCTGGGAATAAACCGTGAGACCCATCGCACAACAATGTGTGGATGAAGCAGTTTTGGGACGTGCGCCAGTCAGATTATCTGGTGAACGGCCTTGGGCTAAAATTTGGGAATGACCAAGCAGGCTAGATTCTCTTTCTCAAAGCCCAAACAAGGCAGGACAAGACAGAAAATGATGGGACAGTGTGGAGGGAGCTTTACTCTGTATCTAACCCGTGCTGTACCTGCCCTGGGAGTGTTTGATGGGACAGTGTAGAGGGAGCTTTATTCTGTATCTAACCCGTGCTGTACCTGCCCTGGGAGTGTTTGATGGGACAGTGTAGAGGGAGCTTTACTCTGTATCTAACCCGTGCTGTACCTGCCCTGGGAGTGTTTGATGGGACAGTGTAGAGGGAGCTTTACTCTGTATCTAACCTGTGCTGTACCTGCCCTGGGAGTGTTTGATGGGACAGTGTAGAGGGAGCTTTACTCTGTATCTAACCCGTGCTGTACCTGCCCTGGGAGTGTTTGATGGGACAGTGTAGAGGGAGCTTTACTCTGTAGCTAACCCATGCTGTAACTGCCCTGGGAGTGTTTGATGGAGCAGTGTAGAGGGAGCTTTACTCTGTATCTGACCCGTGCTGTACCTGCCCTGGGAGTGTTTGATGGGACAGTGTAGAGGGAACTTTACTCTGTATCTAACCCGTGCTGTACCTGCCCCGGGAGTGTTTGATGGGACAGTGTAGAGGGAGCTTTACTCTGTATCTAACCCGTGCTGTACCTGCCCTGGGAATGTTTGATGGGACAGTGTAGAGAGAGCTTTACTCTGTATCTAACCCGTGCTGTACCTACCCTGGGAGTGTTTGATGGGACAGTGTAAAGGGAGCTTTACTCTGTATCTAACCCGTGCTGTGTAATGATATCAGCAAATAGTGATGGTATTTGCCTGTTTGATTATGATGCCTTACCAGCATATTTGCCTGTTTGATTATTTATGCCTTACCAGCAGAGGGCATGTGAGAGAGAGAGTTTAGTTTTAGTTTCGTTTTAGATGGATCTCTAACATGGTGTCTCCTGTAATGCTGTTAACAGAGTTGAACATACTTTAGATTAAAAGACGTTCTCTTTCATGAATGTGTCATCATTGAACCCACATACAAATCAATACATGGTGTCAGAAGTGATTGAAAGAGATGAAGAGGAAAAATCTGAAGTTAAATCAGCTCTCCACATATTAGCAAGCCTAAAGAGAACATCGTTACTTACCATTGGAGAATAGCTAACGAAGTGAAAAATGGAAGGTTTACACCCACCGGCGAAGCTTCAGTTGACAGGTAATGTGGCTGAAAATTGGAGGAGGTTCAAACAACGTTTGGAGTTGTATTTAGCGGCAATCGGAGCGGACGAGAAAAGTGATAAAATGAAAGCGTCAGCGTTCTTACATGTCGTGGGTGATGAAGCGCTGGAGGTGTATAATAACTTCACATTCACTGCTGATGGAGACAAAATGAAGCTGGATAAAATAATGGAACAGTTTGAGGCCTACTGCATACCTAAACGTAACGTGACATTTGAGAGGCACAGATTTTTCTCGTGTACAGAAAACGGGAGAGACTATTGATCAGTATGTGACTGAACTGAGAAACCAAAGCAAAACATGTGAATTTGGGGGACTGACAGACTCGCTGATAAAAGACAGACTGGTGTGTGGTATTCCAGATAATGGTCCAAGGGAAAGACTGCTAAGAGAGCAAAATCTAGACCTGGGAAAAGCCATAGCACTGTGTAGGGCTACAGAGATTGTGAAGTCGCAGGCAAAGGAGCTGTTCAGTGACAGTAGCTGCAACGTGGATGCAGTGAGTAAGAACGGAAACAAACCGTTTAACAAAAAGAGCGCCAATGTGAAAAAAGAGGCGTAGCCAGCGAACAAAAATGAAAGGGGCAATCGAAAGTCATGTAGTTGATGCAGTACACAGCATACACCAAGAAAGTGTCCAGCATATGGTAAAACATGCAATAGTTGCAACAAAAACAACCATTATGCCCGTTGCTGTAAGAACCAAGCGCAACAAAGCAAGGTCCATGCAGTAGATGAAAGCGAGATAGAGGAGTTCTATGTGGATGTTGTGTCTGAAAACAAAGAAGAAAAAAGAGACTGGATGTTGACACTAAAAGTGAATGACATACACATTCCATTTAAATTGGATACTGTAGCACAAGTTAATGTGATATCAGAGACTGATTTTAAGAAAATTAGACCCAGACCAAAGATACATGGAATAAAAGTGAAAGTGACAGGATACTCAGGTACTGATATACCAGTGAAAGGAAAATGCATTGTCAAAGTGACACACAAGGACAGAGAGCACACGCTAGCATTAATCGTGGTGCCAAAGGATGTGCAAGCCATACTAGGTTTAATAGCCTGTGAGAGACTGAACCTGGTAAAGAGAGTCCTCGTTGTGGAAAGCGAAGGAGAGACAGTCTATGATGAACTCATGAAAGAGTACAACGACCTATTTCAGGGTCTAGGCTGCCTTCCAGGAGAACACACGATCAGAGTAGATAAAAGTATGCCAACGGTCATACATCCATGCAGAAAAGTTCCGTTTGCTCTTCAAAAGCAACTGAAGGCAGAGTTGGACAGGATGGAAAGCCTGAACGTGATTCAGAAGATAGATGAGCCAACTGAGTGGGTGAGTTCCCTCATCGTTGTGGACAAAAAGAATGGAAAGCTCAGAATTTGCCTGGATCCAAGAGATCTAAACAGAGCAATAAAGAGAGAGCACTTCAAGCTTCCTACACGTGAGGAAATCATGTCACAGTTTGCAAATGCAAGTATTTCAGCAAGTTAGATGCATCATCAGGATTTTGGCAGATAAAACTGGACGAGGCAAGTTCAAGACTGTGCACGTTCAACAGTCCATTTGGCAGATACAGATTCCTAAGGTTACCATTTGGCATTGCCTCAGCTCCTGAAGTGTATCACAAAACTATCCATATGATCTATGAGCACCTGGAGGGAGTTGATACATCAATGGATGACATCATAGTATGGGGAACCATGAGAACTGAGCATGACGAGAGACTGAAAAAAGTGCTGGAAGCAACAAGGAAAACAAACCTGAAGCTGAATAGAGAGAAATGCCAGCTCGGGGTGACAGAACTGACATTCGTGGGAGATATCCTTAGCAGTGAGGGCATCAGACCAGATCCCAGAAAGGTGTCCGCCATTGAGAATATGCCAAAGCCACAATGCAAAAAGGACGTGCAGAGGTTTAATGGAATGATCAACTACATGGGTAAAATCATATCCAACCTCTCAGAAAAGATGGCGCCACTGAGAAGACTAACTGAAAAGAACATAGAATGGGAATGGAATCATGAGCATGAGAAGTCATGGAGCGATCTAAAGAAACTGCTCACAGAGGAACCAGTTCTGAGGTTTTATGACCCAGCGAGACCCATCAAGATACCATCAGATGCATCACAGAGTGGGCTCGGTGCCATTCTTCTGCAAAAATATGACTACTGGCAACCTATTGCATATGCATCGCGCTCAATGACAGACGCGGAGACGCGATATGCTCAAATAGAAAAGGAGCTGCTCAGCATCACATACGCCTGTGAAAGATTTCACCAGTTTGTGGCAGGACAAGCAATCAGTGTAGAGACTGACCATAAGCTCTTGATTGCATTGTTCCAAAAGCCACTAAATAGCTGTCCGCTTAGAATACAAAGAATGATGATCAGGCTGCAACGCTATACACTGAATGTTGCGTACACACCGGGTAAGCTGATGTATACAGCAGACACGTTGTCCAGAGGTGTTGACCCAAGAGAGCCCGCAAACACCAAAATGGATGAAAAAGTGAACGCCTACGTGGACATGATCACAAGTGCACTGCCCATAGCAGATGCAAAAATGGAGCTCATAAAGACTGAGACAAACAAAGATGAAACACTGAGACGACTGAGGAAAAGCATCTTGGATGGATGGCCCAACATGAAGCAAGACTGCTCACCTGACATGGCAGAGTACTGGAACTGCAGGGCGGAACTATCAGTGGTCGAAGACATCATCTACAAAGGAAGTAAAATAGTTATCCCAAAGAGTCTGAGAAAAGAGATGCTAAAAAGGATCCATGGAGGACATCTGGGAATCGAAAAGTGTAAGAAAAGAGCACGAGAGGTGATTTACTGGCCACGAATCAACCAAGATGTGACAAATGAGGTGTCAAACTGCACAATATGCCTGAAATATCGAGCAAGCAATCCGGTAGAACCACTAAAGCCACACCCAGCGCCAGACAGACCTTACCAGAAGGTAGGCACTGACCTATTCGTATGTCAAGGGAAAGACTATCTTGTAGTCACAGACTATTACTCCCTGTATCCAGAGGTTTGTAGACTGTACACCACCACTGCAGATGCTGTGATAACATGTATGAAAGCCATATTCTCCAGACATGGCGTGGCAAGCGAGGTCTTCACAGACTACGGACCCCAGTTTTACAATGCAAGTTTCCGACACTTTGCCAAAGAGTGGGACTTTGTGCACACAACGTCAAGTCCTCACTTTCCACAGTCCAATGGACTAGTGGAAAAATCGGTCCAGACAGTGAAAAGACTGATGTACAAGGCAAAAGACAGTGGAACTGACTTCTACCAGAGCATGCTTGTATACCGCACAACGCCGCTCGAGTGTGGTATGTCACCAGCCCAACTCCTTGTGGGACGTCTGTTAAGGTCAAACCTACCCATCCCGGAGAACCTCCTGAAAACAAAAGAGGGGGAGAAAGTGAGGAAGTTCAAAGAACAACAGAAAGAAAAGCAAAAGTACTACTATGACAGAGGAACACAAAACCTACCTGAACTCCACACTGGTGACCAAGTAAGGTTCAAAGACAAAACAAACATATGGACTCAGAAGGGAACTGTCCTGAGTGAAGTTCAACCAAGATCATACACCATTCAGACAGATGAGGGTGCTGTTCTGCGAAGAAATCGTTGAGATCTTCTCATGGGACCAGCCACAGCAAGTCAAAAGACTGATACTGTTGAACAACCTGATCACACAGCAGGTCAAAAGACTGATACTGTTGAACAACCTGATCACACAGCAGAGAAATCATCATCATCTGAGGCAACAACTCAGATTCAAGGACAATCAATCAGAAAATCCTCAAGACGCGTGAAGCCTCCTGAGACTCATTGAGCAAGTTTAAGGACTCTTGTTATAGAAGGAAGTAATGTTATCTTATTCTCTCTTCAACTTCTAGTGTATTTACATATTTCATGTGAACACACAAAACAAGGTTAACTAACTTTGATAATGATAATGATAATGTAAGTTCATTAAGTGTTACAGTTAAAATGCAGAGTAATACAAAGAAAACATGTTGTTAGATAAAAGTAAAATACTTTTGTTTTAAGAAAGGGAGATGTAATGATATCAGCAAATAGTGATGGTATTTGCCTGTTTGATTATGATGCCTTACCAGCATATTTGCCTGTTTGATTATTTATGCCTTACCAGCAGAGGGCATGTGAGAGAGAGAGTTTAGTTTTAGTTTCGTTTTAGATGGATCTCTAAGATGGTGTCTCCTGTAATGCTGTTAACAGAGTTGAACATACTTTAGATTAAAAGACATTCTCTTTCATGAATGTGTCGTCATTGAACCCACAAAGAAATCAAAACATGCTGTACCTGCCTGGGAGCGTTTGATGGGACAGTGTAGAGGGAGCTTTACTCTGTATCTAACCCGTGCTGTACCTGCCTGGGAGTGTTTGATGGGACAGTGTAGAGGGAGCTTTACTCTGTCTCTAACCCGTGCTGTACCTGCCATGGGAGTGTTTGATGGGACAGTGTGGAGGGAGGTTTACTCTGTATCTAACCCGTGCTGTACCTGCCCTGGGAGTGTTTGATGGGACAGTGTGGAGGGAGCTTTACTCTGTATCTAACTCATGCTGTACCTGCCCTGGGAGTGTTTGATGGGGACAGTGTAGAGGGAGCTTTACTCTGTAGCTAACCCATGCTGTAACTGCCCTGGGAGTGTTTGATGGGGCAGTGTAGAGGGAGCTTTACTCTGTATCTGACCCGTGCTGTACCTGCCCTGGGAGTGTTTGATGGGACAGTGTAGAGGGAGCTTTACTCTGTATCTAACCCGTGCTGTACCTGCCCTGGGAGTGTTTGATGGGACAGTGTAGAGGGAGCTTTACTCTGTATCTAACCCGTGCTGTACCTGCCCTGGGAGTGTTTGATGGGACAGTGTAGAGGGAGCTTTACTCTGTATCTAACCCGTACTGTACCTGCCCTGGGAGTGTTTGATGGGACAGTGTAGAGGGAACTTTACTCTGTATCTAACCCGTGCTGTACCTGCCCTGGGAGTGTTTGATGGGACAGTGTAGAGGGAGCTTTACTCTGTATCTAACCCGTGCTGTACCTGCCCTGGGAGTGTTTGATGGGACAGTGTAGAGGGAGCTTTACTCTGTATCTAACCCGTGCTGTACCTGCCCTGGGAGTGTTTGATGGAACAGTGTAGAGGGAGCTTTACTCTGTATCTAACTCGTGCTGTACCTGCCCTGGGAGTGTTTGATGGGACAGTGTAGAGGGAGCTTTACTCTGTATCTAACCCGTGCTGTACCTGCCCTGGGAGTGTTTGATGGGACAGTGTAGAGGGAGCTTTACTCTGTATCTAACCCGTGCTGTACCTGCCCTGGGAGTGTTTGATGGGACAGTGTAGAAGGAGCTTTACTCTGTATCTAACCCGTGCTGTACCTGCCCTGGGAGTGTTTGATGGGACAGTGTAGAGGGAGCTTTACTCTGTATCTAACCCGTGCTGTACCTGCCCTGGGAGTGTTTGATGGGACAGTGTAGAGGGAGCTTTACTCTGTATCTAACCCGTGCTGTACCTGCCCTGGGAGTGTTTGATGAGACAGTGTAGAGGGAGCGTTACTCTGTGTGCAGTGGGGGCTGGATTCTGCCTGTGTCCCTGGTCCTAGTTCCTCACCCTCTAACCCCAGCAGTTCAACTAACACTTTAAAAAGCTGGAGGGAAATATTAATCTGGTGCCATTTTCAAGGTGCAGGAGATTTTCAGAGTGTGATCTTCACAGGAAGAGTCTCAGTGGATGAATTAATATACAACTGGAACTATGGCCTTCTCCTTCGAAACCAGCATACACAGAAACAGAATGTGCGAAATGTGCGCTGTTGTACTGAGGCCTCTAGACAAGCTCCTTCACAGCTCTGAGCCGCAGTCTGTGCTGAATCTGTTAATCGAGCCGTTTCGTCCCGACTGCGGTTCCCAGTCTGATCTCTATCCACTGACCCTCGCTGGAAAGTGCGTGTGTGCGCACGTTGGTGTGTGTGTGTTTCGCAGGCAAGAACAGGATCGGGCTGGGCGGTTATGCCTCCTGCAGTCAAATAAGAACATAATAAACAGAAGCAGGAGTCGGCCATACGGCCCCTCGAGCCTGCCCCACCAGTCAATAAGATCATGGCTGATCTTCTATCTCAACTCCACTTTCCGCCCGATCCCTTGATTCCCTTCGTGCCCAAGAATCTATTGACCTCAGCATTGAATATACTCAATGACTGAGCATCCACAGCCCTTCGGGGTAGAGAATCCCAAAGGTTTACAACCCTCACTGAGTGAAGAAATTTCTCCTCATCTCAGTCCTAAATGGCTGACCCCAAATAGCCTGTTGACTCTCACCGCCATGGTTCAGACAGGAAGAATGGAGGTGGACAGCAGCAGAGGAGAAAGTTCCAGACTGAATGTTTCAATTGCGACCCCGTGTCACAGAGTCACTTCATGTTTGCTAATAAGAACATAAGAAATAGGAGCAGGAGTCGGCCCTTCGAGCCTGCTCCGCCATTCATAAGATCTTGGCTAATCTTCTGCTTCAACTCCATTCACCATATCCTTTGATGCCCTTACTAGTCAGAAATCTATCGACTTCTGTTTTGAATATACCCAATGACTGAGCCTCCACAGCCCTCTGGGGTAGAGAATTCCAAAGATTCACCACCCTCTGTGTGAAGAAATTTCTTCTCATCTCAGTCCTCAATGGCCTACCCTTTATCTCATACGACAGTCCCGCCATCCCAGGAATCAATCTCATGAACCTACGTTGCACTCCCTCTATGGCAAGTATATCCTTCCTTAGGTAAGGAGACCAAAATTGTACACAGTATTCCAGGTGTGGTCTCACCAAGGTCCTATATAATTGGAGTAAGACTTCTTTACTCCTGTACTCAAATCCTCTTGTAATGAAGGCCAGCATACCATTTGCCTTCCTAATGGCTTGCTGCACCTGCACATTCACTTTCAGTGACTCATGTACAAGGACACCCAGGTCCCTTTGAGCATCTGCATTCCCCAATCTTTCACCATTTAGGAAGTACTCTGCCTTTCTGTTTTTTCTACCAAAGTGGATAACTTCACATTTATCCACATTATATTCCATCTGCCATGTTCTCGCCCACTCACTGAGCCTGTCGAGATCCCCTTGAAGCCTCTTCACATCCTCTTCGCAACTGACACTGCCACCTAGCTTTGTATCATCAGCAAATTTGGAAATGTTACATTTAGTCCCCTCATCCAAATCATTGATATAGATTGTGAATAGCTGGGGCCCAAGCACCGATCCTTGCGGCACCCCACTAGTCACAGCCTGCCATCCTGAAAAAGACCCGTTTATCCGTACTCTTTGTTTTCTGTCTGTTAACCAATTCTCAATCCATGCTAGTATATCACCCCCAATTCCATGTGCCCTAATTTTGTTCACCAACCTCTTGTGTGGGACCTTATCGAAGGCCTTCTGAAAATCCAGATACACCACATCTACCGGTTCCCCTTTGTCTACTCCACTAGTTACATCCTCAAAGAACTCCAATAGGTTTGTCAAACAGGATTTCCCTTTCATAAATCCATGTTGACTCCGCCCAATCTTACTATTAGTTTCTAAGTGCCCAGTTATTGCATCCTTTATAATAGATTCCAGCATTTTCCCAACTACTGATGTGAGGCTAACAGGTCTGTAGTTCCCCGTTTTCTCTCTCCCTCCTTTCTTAAATAGCGGGGTTACATTTGCTATCCTCCAATCTGCAGGAACCGTTCCAGAATCTATAGAATTTTGGAAGATGACAACCAATGCGTCCACTATCCCAATGGCCACCTCTTTCAAAACCCTAGGATGTAGGTCATCCAGTCCTTGGGATTTATCGACTTTTAGTCCCATTAATTTTGCTAGTACTGTTTTTTTACTAATAATAATTTCTTTAAGTTCCTCATTCTCGTCACACCCTTGGTTTTCTCGTATTTCTAGGAGGTTTTTTGTGTCTTCCTCCGTGAAGACAGAAACAAAGTATTTATTTAATTTCTCTTCCATTTCCTCATTCCCGATTATAAATTCTCCTGTTTCTGACTGTAAAGTACCTACATTTACCTTCGCCAGTCTTTTCCTTTTCACATACCTATAGAAGCTTTTACAATCTGTTTTTGTATTTTTCGCTAGTTTGTGCTCATATTCCATTTTCCCTTTCTTTATCAATTTCTTGGTCCCCCTTTGCTGATTTCTAAAACGATCCCAATCTTCAGGCTGACCGCTTTTTCTGGCAACTTTATAAGCTTCATCCTTTGACTTAATACTAGCTTTAATTTCTTTTGTAAGCCAGGGTTGGATCACTTTTCCTTTTGGGTTTTTATGCCCTAGAGGAATATATGTTTGTTGCAAATTATGCATTGTTTCCTTGAATGTTAGCCATTGTATGTTCACCTTCATACCTTTTAGTGTAGTCTCCCAATCTACCATGGCCAACTTGACCCTCATACCCTTGTAGTTTCCTCTGTTTAGTTTGAAGACCTTAGTTTCAGATTGGACTACATCACTCTCAAACTTAATGTAAAATTCAATCATATTATGGTCACTTGTCCCTAAAGGTCCCTTTACCACAAGATTATTGATTTGCCCTTTCTCATTACACAGTACCAGATCCAGAATAGCCTGTTCCCTGGTTGGTTCCTCCACATACTGATCCAGGAAACCATCTCGCATGCATTCCAAGAATTCGTCCTCCACACTATTAGTGGTCATTTGATTTGCCCAGTCAATATGTAGATTAAAGTTCCCCATGATTACCGTATTGCCCTTGTTACATGCACTTATAACCTCTTGATTGATACTGTGCCCTACATTACCATTACTGTTTGGTGGCCTATACACAACTCCCACCAATGTTTTCCACCCTTTGCTGTTTCTTAGCTCCACCCAAACGAATTCCAGTTCTACATCATGATCTGCCAAGCCAAGATCTTTTATCTCTACCGTACTGATCTCATCCCTTATTAACAGCGCTACACCACTTCCTTTTCCTTTTTGTCTGTCCTTCCTAAATGTTGAGTACCCTGGAACATTCAGTTCCCAGCTTTGGTTACCCTGCAACCATGTCTCTGTAATGGCAATTACATCATACCCATTTACTTCTATTAGTGCCATTAATTCATCCACCTTGTTGCGAATGCTACATGCATTTAGATAAAGTGCCTTCAACTTTGCCCGTTTAATATTTTTCTGCACTTTGACCCTCTTTACTGTTGGCCTTTGTTTCTGCTCCCTACTAGTTTTGCTGACTACATTTCTAACTTGCACTTCCAGCTTTGTTTCTCTCCGTTCTGGGTCCACACTTAGGTTCCCAGCCCCCTAACAAACTAGTTTAAATCCTTTCCAACAGCACCAGCAAACCCCCCTGCGAGGATGTTGGTCCCGTTTCTGCCGAGGTGTAACCCGTCCAGCTTGTACAGGTCCCACCTTCCCCAGAATCGGTCCCAATGCCTCAGGAATTTAAATCCCTCCCTCCTACACCATCTCTCCAGCCATGCATTCATCTGGTCTATTCTCCTATTTCTGCTCTCGCTAGCACGTGGCACTGGGAGTAATCCTGAGATTACTACCTTTGAGGTCCTGCTTTTTAATTTATTTACTAGCACCCTATATTCTGCTTGCAGGACCTCATCCCTCTTTCTACCTATGTCGTTGGTACCGATCTGGACCACGACCTCTGGCTGTTCACCCTCCCCCTTCAGAATGTTCTGCAGCCGCTCAGTGACATCCTTGACCCTGGCACCAGGGAGGCAACATACCATCCTGGAGTCACATCTGCGGCCACAGAAACGTCTATCTGTTCCCCTTACGATAGAATCCTCTATCACTATTGCTCTCCCACTCTTTTTCCTCCCCTCCTGTGCAGCTGAGCCACTCGTAGAGCCACGGACTTGGCTCTTGCTGCATTCCCCTCAGAAACCATCTCCCCCAGCAGTATCCAAAATGGAAAATCTGTTGGAGAGGGAGATGGACCCAGTGGACTCCTGCACTACCTTCCTCATTCTTTTACTCTGTCTGGCGGTCACCCATTCCCTTTCTGCCTGTGCACTCTTTACCTGCGGTGTGACCACCTCGTTAAACGTGCTATCCACGAAGATCTCAGCTTCGTGGATGCTCCACAGTGACTCCAGCGGCAGCTCCAGCTCCGAAATGCGGATTTCGAGTAGCTGCAGCTGGAGACACTTCCTGCACACGTGTTCGCCCTGGACATCGAAAGTGTCCCTGACTTCCCACATAGCACAGTAGGAGCACTCCATGCTGCCAAGCTGCCCTGCCATGTCCCACCCTTAATTTACTCCCTTTACTTCCTTTAAATTAAAGAATATTAAATACACTAGGGAGCTTACTTCACTTTAAACACTACTTACTAATGTGGCACAGCTTCCCCTTTAATTACCTGCGGCTCGTAGCGGATGACCAAGTCGTACTCCATGGAATACGGGATATTATTGATGTGGAATTCCAACACACCACGTTCTGGAACCTTTGCGAATCCGGTCCCGGTCCAAGTGATGGGATGACTTCCGGCGTGCTCCCGGTGTGAGACAGTTACTCCCTGATTGGGGGGAACGGTGAATGGTTAAAAACAAACCAAAGAGACACAGCGAGGAGGAACTGGAGCCATCGGATGTTGTTCAGATCACCAGCTGATTAGTCACAGCAAAACACTGACAGATTGTTATAGGAATTAGGAAAATCACATCACAATATACCACGCCAAAAGCAAACTATCCCATGGCAAGGGACCCATATTGGGCCATGGCCCTAAGAACATAAGAAACAGGAGCAGGAGTCGGCCAGTCGGCCCCTCGAGCCTGCTCCGCCATTCAATAAGATCATGGCTGATCCAATCTTGGCCTCAACTCCACTTTCCCGCTCTCTCCCCATAACCCTCGACTCCCTGTAGTTCAAATATCTGTCGATCTCCGCCTTGAATATATTCAGTGACTCCGCCTCCACAGCTCTCTGGGGCAGAGAATTCCAAAGATTCACGACCCTCTGAGAGAAGAAATTCCTCCTCATCTCCATCTTAAATGGACGACCCCTTATCCTGAAACTATGCCCCCTAGTTCTAGATTCCCCCACGAGGGGAAACATCCTCCCTGCATCTACCCTGTCGAGCCCCCTCAGAATCTTATGTGTTTCAATAAGATCACCTCTCATTCTTCTAAACTCCAATGAGTATAGGCCCAACCTGCTCAACCTTTCTTCATAAGACAACCCCTTCATCTCCGGAATCAACCTCGTGAACCTTCTCTGAACTGCCTCCAATGCAAGTATATCCATCCTTAAATATGAAGACCAGAACTGTACGCAGTACTCCAGGTGTGGTCTCACCAGCACCCTGTAAAGTTGCATCAGGACTTCCCTACTTTTATACTCCATCCCCCTTTGCAATGAAGGCCAACATTCCATTTGCCTTCCTAATTACTTGCTGTACCTGCATGCTAACTTCTTGTGATTCATGTACAAGGACCTCTGCACCGCAGCATTTTGTAGTCTCTCTCCATTTAAATAATAATTTGCGTTTTCATTCTTCCTTCCAAAGTGGATAACCTCACATTTTTCCACATTATACTCCATCTGCCAAGATTTTGCCCACTCACTGAACCTATCTATATCCCTTTGCAGACTGTGTCCTCCTCACAACTTGCTAACCCACCTATCTTTGTATCATCAGCAAATTTGGCTACAGTACACTCGGTCCCTTCATCCAAGTCATTAATATAGATTGTAAATAGTTGAGGTCCCAGCACTGATCCCTGTGGCACCCCACTAGTTACTGATTGCCAACTGGAAAATGACTCATTTATCCCGACTCTCTGCTTTCTGTTTGTTAGCCAATCCCCTCTCCATGCCAATATATTACTCCCAACCCCGTGCGCTTTTATCTTGTGCAGTATCCTTTTATGTGGCACCTTATCGAATGCCTACTGGTTCCCCTTTATCCACCCTGCTCGTTGCATCCTCAAAGAACTCCCGCAAATTTGTCAGCGGCGTAGTACAGTTAATCCGACCCCGACTTCTGGGAACGAGAGACACACAGAGAAGGAGAGGGACAGAGGGTGAGGGGGGGGAGAGAGAGGGAGGGAGAGACAGAGAGGGGGAGAGAGAGAGAGATGAAGAGGGACAGAGAGGGTGAGGGGGAGAGAGAGGGAGGGGGGAGAGAGGGAGGGAGAGGGACAGAGAGGGAGGAAGAGGGACAGAGAGGGGGAGAGAGAGAGAGACGAAGAGGGAGGGAGAGGGCCAGAGAGGGTGAGAGAGAGAGAGACGAAGAGGGAGGGAGAGGGACAGAGAGGGTGAGAGAGAGAGAGAGAGACGAAGAGGGAGGGAGAGGGACAGAGAGGGTGAGAGAGAGAGAGAGAGATGAAGAGGGAGGGAGAGGGACAGAGAGGGAGGGAGAAACAGAGAGGGGGAGAGAGAGACGAAGAGGGAGTGACAGAAAGACAAGGCAGAGAGACAGAGGGAGGGAGACAGAGAAAGAGAAAGAAAGAGAAAGAGATAGACATATAGAAGCTTACAGCATATTTCTCTTCCTATCTATCTGTCTGCCTGTCTGTCTCTCTCTTGGTCTCTGTCTCACTCTTGTCTCTCTCTTGGTCTCTGTCTCACTCTTTTTCACTGTGTCCTGCTTTCTACCCCCATCCTCTCTCCTGCCCTTTCTCTGTCTCCCTCTCTTCCCTCGGTCATTTTCTCTGTCTCTCTCATTCTCCTAACTGCATTTAAGTGGTGAAAGTTTTGGGGTGTTTGGTGCCCTCTATAATACCAGTGAGCAAAGCAAACAGTGAGTCAGTCATGAAACAGAGGGTTTAACTTCTTTAAAACTCTGCATAAGCTTGATGTTTTGTTAGTTTGAGAGTGAGCGTCACTGATCTGTGGGATTTTTGTGTCTGATTGAGGCGATAGATCTTCCAGCAGATGGTGAAGTAAATCCTTTCTGAGAGAGTTGTGGATCAAACTGCTTCCTGTGGCTGTGTCCAGGCGATTAGAGGGACTGAGGGACAAAGAGAGGACGGCTGATTTAACAAACGCACCATCGCTCCTCATTACTGCCCTGTGGCTGGAGTTTACTGTAAAGTCAGCCTCAAACACTGGGAGGGACTTTACTATGAAATATTGGGGGAGAAATTCAACATTGTTGTGCCTGTTTTTTGGGTGTAAGATCAATATTGGGGGGGAACCAATTTCAGGTCACGAGCTCCCTGGAAATGTGATCTAAGCAAAATTGGAAGCCAGGCATTCAAGAAACAGGAATAACAACGGATGCTGCCTGGCCTGCTGAGTATTTCCAGCATTTTCTGTTGTTATTTCAGATTTCCAGCATCCGCAGTATTGTGCAATTATTCAAGAAACAGGCATTGGGTGGCTTGCACATTCAAATTGTGGTCCTAACACCGGTTGTAGGACCCTGAATAAACACTGGTCTGCGCCTGCACTGGGCACGTTCAGACCCATCAGTATCAGGTTATAATGGTCCTCTGAGAATATTCAACTCAAGACAATTGTGTGTGTGTGTGTGTGAGAGAGTGTGAGGCGAGACCAGAATCACTTCTGATGCCCTCATGGTCGAACAGCCCACCAAAACTCTCCGTCTCAGATGACACATGAACAACGGCCACTTGTGTGGGGTACGAGGGGCTGCTAGCAGCCCAACAAGAGTCAGCATCCTCAGGAGAGGGGGGACAAAGAACAGGTGATGGGGGTTGGGTGGGATAAGTCAATTCTGTTTGCTCTTCCCTGACCTCTACTTGGCCTTTCCCTTACAATTGAGTATCGGGCTCACGCGCCCAGGGCGCACGCACTTACTACACACCCTCACCACACACTATCGTAAACAGGGCGCTCACGCTCACCACTCACTCACCGTGCCGAGCTGGGCCAACTCTGCCTCGTATGTGTAGTGATCGAGAGCCATGAAGAAATACCCAGAATCCACCTGGGTACACTGCCTGCTGACCATGTGACTCCGACAGCGACATTGACCACTTTCCATTGAGCACCTGTGTGTGAGCAGAGGGGAAGTGAATCGTGTAAAATGAAAAGCTAATTGTACACAGAGGAGAACGACTGAGCTCACCGCACTAATGATCGCTGACAACAACAGCCCAGACGGGTCCATCCATCATTGCACAGGGGGCATTGGAAAAATCATCCCTGAGCTAAGGGGAGCAGAAATTAGGCCTGCGGGTCAATGAGGAGGGAGAAAATTCACCAGCAGAAAGAGAATAAAAATTGCAATGAACAATGAATAACAGCAAAAATAAAAACAGAAAATGCTGGAAATACTCAGCAGGTCAGGCAGCATCTGTAGAGAGAGAAACAGAGTTAACGGGGTCGATTTTCCTGGAGCCGTCAGGCGGGGTTTCAGGCGTGTGGGGGGGGGGGGAAATAGATTGCAAAAATAGGGGGTCACGACCACCCCCCCCGCCTGATTCCCCGCCCCGTCCTACTTTCACCCCGGCGTTTCAATCTGACCCGAATCAGTCCCGCCCTCAGCTGGCGGGACTGGTTGTCAGGAGCCTAATCACCAATAATTGGCATCTTTAATGCCATTTTAAGGGGCCCTTGCTATTTTCAGCCTTTTCCCACGCTAAACACGCCTGGTGGGAACCCCGCTGATGAAACCTGGCGTGAACAATGTCGGCTTGCTTACTTTCAGCTGCAGGTCAATCAGGAAAGAAGAGATTTAATCAGACAGCATTTGTAGGTTGCAGGACCTTGTTGTTTCAGGCTTGGGGCAACTTTTTCAAGGCTTAGGCACAGCTGTGGAAGGTTGGAGCCTCATACACTTCTCCAGTGTGAGCTCCTGGGAAGCCCCTCTCACCACCCTCACTCAGCGCTTCCTCAACTGAGGCACCTACCAGAAGCATGGGAGGCCTTTTTTTCCTTCCCCTCTTGGCATTGGAGGACCTCCAGCCCCATTCGTGAAATGACACACGCCACAACTGCAGAAATTGCCATCAGAAATTTTATTAACAATAACCAACTGATGGCATTTCTAAAATAAACACATTTCACCCAAGTGACTACCCTTGTGATTAGTGGTGCTTTATTTTTCTCTTACGCATGCTCCTACGTAGTGGTTCCCCTGTGGCTTCAGCAGATGTGGAGGCCCCTTGCTCACTTTCCTGCTGCTCCTGTCTCGACACCTTTGGCGGGCATCCTCTGGGGTGGCGCGCCTGTAAGGGCTCGCCAGCAGTCTGCTGCTCCTGCGGCTGTGCAGGGGTTGAGACCTCTATCTCCGTTGGGTGTGGACTCTGGCGGGGCTCTGACCGAGGGCTCTGCAGTGGCATAGAAGTGTGAGCGCTTGGAGAGGAGCCCCCACTTCCTTGAGGTCTGCCACCAACCTCCCTCTCATGGGTCAGGTCCCCCTCAGTGCCTGCAAGTGGCTTGAGAGCATCTTGCTGCACATCAGGGGAGCCATGGGGACCCGTTTCTACAATGGCAGTCCTACTCAGAGGGCCTGCCATGAAGGTCTGGTTTCTCTGCTCAATAGCTGACCATCGCTCCTCCAGAGATGTCAAGTCTATTCTGAACATTCACCATGTTTTCAACACTCTGGCGACTTAGCTCCTCCATGGCCGTAGCCATCCTCTCCTCTACTGTAGCCATCCTTTCCGCGGAGGTTGCCATCCTTTCCGTGGTGATGCGCCAATGACTCCACAAAGGCTCTGCTCATGTTCGCTATGGACTCCTCCATTCGCTCCACACTCGCAGCAACCCTGGAGACAAAACCTGCCAGAGACTCCTGCATCTGTGCATGGAGATCCATCACCTCTTCTCTTACAGATGGACCCAGAGGCAGAGGGTTGACATGCAGCAGAGCTGAGCTGGCAGAGTCCTGCGCCCTCCGACAAGGACTCTCCACTGCTATCCCTGTCTCCACCATCTGCTGATGCTCACTTGTGAGCTGTGATACACCAGGTGACAACACTACTCTATGTCCCGAAGGTCCCACCGAGGTGTGAGTGTCTGCGCTGGTGCTGGGTGCACTGAATTCTGCTGACACTGCGCCCTCAGAGGTTGGAGCTTCCTCTCAGGCGTCTGACTGCTCAGCCTCTTCCTCCTCCGCAGTGGGGACGGGGGCTCTCGATGGTCCTGTGGGGGAGTAAAGGAAAGAGTTAGAGATGCGATGCCAAGGTTGCATGCACATTGGATTTTGCAGATGTTCATAAGTCCAAATGATGTAGCTTCAGAATCATAACAGTGACTCATGCTATGTCAATGGAGAGAGATGGAAAACTATTCTGTCACCAGCTTGCGGGCCTGCCCCTGTCTCTCCTTCCCCAGCTTCCGCAGCCACATCAGCCCCGACAATTTCCAGCACTCCTTCCTCCCAGGGGGTCAGGTGGGCTATTGAGGGTGGGCCTCCTCCAGCCCTGGCTTGCTCTCTGTTGTTGTGAGCTCTCTTTTCCTGCAATGAGGGAGACAAGTGGAGTTTGAGTGAGAGTGCAGGAGTGAGTGTAGAGATTGCATAGCATAGATACTTAGAGGGAGACAAAGATGGTGTGAGGCTGCAAGACCAAGGGCCCTCCCTGTGTGTTGTCAGTTGTGCTCAAAGCATCAGAGTGAATGGGAGTGTGAGGGCTGCATGGTGGAATAGTTATGTGAACGTGAGCATAGAGAGAGAGGGGGAATGGGTAAGGGTGCATGGATGTGACTGTGAAGTGGGATGTGGAGGAAGAGAGTGCTAAAGCTGAGTGCTGGTGGGGAAAGGCAATGGGGATCAGTTTGAGGGTGATGGAAACTTCATACTTACTTTTCCTGTACGGTGAAGGTCATGGAATCGCTTCCGACACTGTATCCAGGTTCTTCTGGTGACTCCCAGCGAGTTGATATCTGCTGCCACCTGCATCCATGCAGCCTTGGTCTCAATGGGAGGCCTCTTCCTGCCTGACCTAGGGAAGAGGACCTCCCTGTGGGCCCTAACCCCATCCAATAATGCCTGCAGTGAAGCCTCGTCGAATTTGCAGGCAGCTCGGGGTCTGGCACTGGCCACAGCTGCTGCAGGCTCCTCTGCCATCCTGTGTGGTTTGTATGGAAGCCTGCAGAGGTTGCAATGCTTGCTATAGACTTTAAAAGCACCACGAATGATGACATCATACTGTGGGGCTTTCTGACTGGAAATAGTCAATTAGCAAGGGTTCCCACACGCTGGAAATGAATTGGCCAATTGAGGGAAAATTGCATCAATCTGGCAGACCCATTTACATTCTTGTGGGAACCCCGACATTCGGGGAACCCGACAATTCCCCACACCTGCGGGAAAATCGACCCCAACGTTTCAGGTCGATGACCCTTCGTCAGAACGGGAAAAAGTTGGAGATGTAAAAGGTTTTTAAGCAGGTGCAGGGGCAGGGAGGGGAGTGAGGGGAGGAAAGAACAAAAAGGAAGGTCTGCGATTGGATGGAAGGCAGGAGAGATTAAATGACAAAAGGGTGAAGGTGTGACGCAAGAGGAGATAGTAACGGGCCAAGTTAAGAAACAAAAGATGACTCTAGATGAAGTGTAAATGGCAATGGCAGAATGATCAACAGCTGCCATGTGAAAAAAAATAGGGGCAGAGGTTACAGTCTGAAATTGTTGAACTCGATGTTGAGTCCAGAAGGCTGTAAAGTGTCTAATTGAAAGATGAGGTGCTGTTCCCTCAGTAAGGGACTGGGAAAAGCAATGGACCAGACAATGAATTGGGACCAAAATTTGAACCCACTTTGAAACTTGTATCTAACCCGTGCTACAACTGCCCTGGGAGTGTCTGATGGGACAGTGTAGAGGGAGCTTTACTCTGTATCTAACCCATGCTGTACTTGCCCTGGGAGTGTCTGATGGGACAGCGTAGAGGGAGCATTACTCTGTATCTAACCCATGCTGTACTTGCCCTGGGAGTGTCTGATGGGACAGTGTAGAGGGAGCTTTACTCTGTATCTAACCCATGCTGTACCCGCCCTGAGAGTGTTTGATGGGACAGTGTAGAGGGAGCTTTACTCTGTATCTAATCCGTGCTGTACCTGCCCTGGGAGTGTTTGATGGGGCAGTGTAGAGGGAGCTTTACTCTGTATCTATCCCATGCTGTACCTGCCCGGGAGTGTTTGATGGGACAGTGTAGAGGGAGCTTTACTTTGTATCTAACCCGTGCTGTACCTGCCCTGGGAGTGTTTGATGGGACAGTGTAGAGGGAGCTTTACTCTGTATCTAACCCATGCTGTACCTGCCCTGGGAGTGTTTGATGGGGACAGTGTAGAGGGAGCTTTACTCTGTATCTAACCCGTGCTGTACCTGCCCTGGGGGTGTTTGGTGGGACAGTGTAGAGGGAGCTTTACTCTGTATCTAACCCCGTGCTGTACCCGCCCTGGGAGTGTTTGATGGGACAGTGTAGAGGGAGCTTTACTCTGTATCTAACCCCGTGCTGTACCTGCCCTGGGAGTGTTTGATGGGACAGTGTAGAGGGAGCTTTACTCTGTATCTAACCCGTGCTGTACCTGCCCTGGGAGTGTTTGATGGGACAGTGTAGAGGGAGCTTTACTCTGTATCTAATCCGTGCTGTACCTGCCCTGGGAGTGTTTGATGGGACAGTGTAGAGGGAGCTTTACTCTGTATCTAACCCGTGCTGTACCTGCCCTGGGAGTGTTTGATTTTGTCTCTAGGCGTTCAATATGGGACCTGTTCCATTCGCAGCACTAAGATCGTGAAGTTGTATCAGCTAATAAAACAAGCATTAATTAAACCTATTTACACAGTGGATCAGAAAACACAACAGGCATCTCCCAGAAACAATTCCTGACTGCATAAATTCCTTCCCACGATGGTTTGTGGATGTACAATTCTTTGCTGAATCCCAGTTACTCCCTCAGCCCCAGAAAGACTTGTAATGTATTTAGGAATCTTAAGTTTGAATGAATTTTCTCCTTACTGGTTGTCGTGAGCTCCTCCCACATCACAGTCACAGGCTCGGCAGCCATTGAGATCGTGGCTCAGTGCCCAATGCTCACCCTGCACAAGATCAGAGAATATCACACTCACATCGTCCAACTGATACAGGTACAGAAGAGTTTATTGCATTACAGACAGAGATACACACACACACACACACACACACACACACACACACGAAGAAGACGAAATAGGAGCAGGAGTCGGCCATTCGGCCCCTCGAGCCTGCTCCGCCATTCAATAAGATCATGGCTGATCATCGACCTCAACTCAACTCCACCGTCTCGCCCATTCCCCATATCCCTTGATTCCTTTAATATCCAAAAATCTATCGACTTCTGTCTTGAATATACTCAACAACTGAGCCTCCACAGCCCCCTGGGGTAGAGAATTCCATAGATTCACAACCCTCAGTGCAGAAATTCCTCCTCATCTCAGTCCTAAATGTCCGACCCCTTATCCTGAGACTGACCCCTAGTTCTAGACTCTCCAGCCAGGGGGAAACAACCTCTCAGCATCTACCCTGTCAAGCCCTCTAATAATTTTATATGCACACGCGCATACAGTCATACACAGATAGATACACAAGCACACTTACACACAGGGATAGATAAACACACACATTCACACAGAGATAGATACACACACACTTAGACTCATGGGCACACACACAGTCACTCACACAGAGATAGATACACACACACTTAGACTCATGGGCACACACACAGTCACTCACACAGAGATAGATACACACACACTTAGACTCATGGGCACACACACAGTCATTCACACAGAGATAGATACACACACACTTAGACTCATGGGCACACACACAGTCATTCACACAGAGATAGATACACACACACTTAGACTCATGGGCACACACACAGTCATTCACACAGAGATAGATACACACACACTTAGACTCATGGGCACACACACAGTCACTCACACAGAGATAGATACACACACACTTACACAAACAGGCACACACACAGTCAGAGTACCTGCCCCATATTTCATAGCGTTTTAGTCTTTTCGCTCGAGTATGACCTTGAGCCAACTTCCTTCCACAGGACCTGGAGCCAGCTCCTGGATTCCTCAGCAACTGCCCCGTCATCTTATCGTTGGGAATTGCTCAGACCCAAAGTACAGATAATCAGCAGCGAGCAGGATCGAGTGAGAAACATAGAGGTATCCAGGCCGAGCATCCCCTAACTGGACCGCACAGACCAGGTGGTTCCCCGGGTCAGTTCGTGGCCTGTGCTGAGCTAACCGAGGTGGTGGGGATTCTACAATCAAGCTCAGTGCCTCACTGGACTAGGGAGGGGGAAAAAACTCAACCAGGGCTCTTGTTCCTGATCACCAAGGTTGCAAGGAGTAGGAGAGAAAATAACATGAATGAGGAAGTAGCAATTCGTCAATGGCAATCTTGAGTTTTATTTTCAGCTCCCTTAATCACCAATAATTTGTACCTCTCCCTCTTCATCACTCGGAGGGCACGGATTCCTAGTTGGGGCTCAGTTTGTCAGGTGCCTCCCACTATCTTGCCCGGTCATCCTTCACTGATGATGCCAGGCTATCCGACTGTGTAGGGCATTACGGCTAAACCCTATCACCTCCAAATTCACACCTGTAGACTTTCCACTGGGAGTCAGGACCAGGAACTCTGGTTGGCTTTTTCACCTCCTTAGTGTGCACTAGGGTACTGAGGCCAACTTTAACACCTCAGCTCACGTCAGTTAACTCGGCTACAGCCCGCGATCGACCCGAGGACCTTCTGTTCTGTATGACCCAGTTCGGGGATGCTCAGCCTGGTGTGGCACTGACCTCTGGAAGAGCTTACGCCTTCTACTGCGACTCTACTCGCTGCAGACTATCTCCCGGGTCCTGAAGAGCACGATGCGGGGAGCTGTTTACCATCACAGGCGGACTCACCAGACACTGATTACAGCTGCGGCCGGTTACTAGCCTCTTGCAGAAGCAGTCTCCACTGACGGGATCACAGGGCAGTCCATCTGCCACCGTCCCAAAGGGGTCACACCAACAAGCTGTAGGAGGCACAGAATAAGTCATCATTAACTATCCGGCATTTCCCTTTCAAGGTTTCAATTTGTTACATTTAACAGGAGCGGGCAGTGAGCTCATCATCATTTCATATCTTCACACACTTCCCTTGGAGAATAGTGGATGGATTCACAGGTTGATAAACAATCTGTGCTTGTTTTCATATCTTCACACACTTCCCTTGGACAGGCCGCGATGTGAATACCCTTTCCATGGCCATGACCATCTTTATCCCAGTAGATGGGGGGGGGGGTTAGTCCTATACAGAGGGGTAGGGGTGGGAGGGGTATGTGGGGGTTATGGGCTCGCAACAACCCATACGAAGAGGGGAGGTCCACCTACACCCACCGAACATGAGGATCCCCCGGATGTCAACGCCGGAGCTCCGATCTCCACTCCCCGGTGTTGTGTCTGTGCATAATAAGACACAGACTGCAGGAGAAACGGTACAACAGGTATTTACTCAACGTGGCTCACAGTGGAATTGCCTGTACAGATTACTACTCAGTGCTATATACAGGTGTGGTCACTGCCGGTACTACAGTATACAAGAGCTGTAAAAAGTAGTTCCCCCCCTTAAAGGTATATACATTACAATTCCTCCCCTTTTAGATTAACAGTACCATTACACTCATTTAACAATTAAATATCAAACTAATTACAATTAACACTTTTAACATGCAACATTAGCTGAAAATAGTCTATTTTTAAATTCAGTCTTTGGGGAGGCTTCCTGATCCTTTCTGGATAGCGCCTTTCCCGAGTGTCTTGCTCTTGGTGCGGAGGCGATTCTGGCCCCCTGTCGTCGGTTGGTTCATCAGCTTCCGATGCTACTGTTTCTGGGGTAGATGCGACCTGTACGTCGGGTTCATCACCAGGTACGTATGGGCAAGGCATGGGGTTGACTTGTTCCTGTGACTCTAGGATCTGGTCAGCATGGCGTCTCACGATGCTCTCCCCAACGTCCACTGTGTACATTAGTGGGCCCTGCCGTGTGCATATCGTTCCTGGCTGCCATTTTTCTGTTCGGTAGTCGCGGGCCAAGACTGGTTGCCCTACATTGAAGCTCCTTGTTGGCTTCTCATGGATGTGCTGGAATTGCTTACTCTCAACATCTCTTCGTACGTTTGGTCTGAGCAAATCCAGGCGAGATCTTAACCTTCGGTTAAAGAACATCATGGCTGGGGCCTGGTTGGTGACTGCATGTGTCGCATTCCGGTAGGCGAACAGGAAATTGTCCACCTTGTGCTGCAGCGGAATGTTGTCATTGTATATAGCCTTTATTGCCTTCTTAAAGGTTTGTACGAACCTCTCAGCCAATCCATTTGTGGCTGGATGATACGGGACGGATGTGTAATGCCTTACCCCATTCTTTTTCAAGAACCTCCGGAACTCTTCGGACACAAACTGTGGACCGTTGTCGGAGCAAACCTGTTCTGGCAAGCCATTCCTGGCAAAAATGGTCCGTAGGACTGCAATAGTTTTCTCCGTGGTGGTGGAAGACATTTTGATGCCCTCAGGCCATTTCGAGTGCGCATCCACGGCTATTAAAAACATTGAGTCCATGAATGGACCAGCAAAATCAATATGCACCCGTTGCCATGGAGATGAGGGCCACTCCCATGGGTGTAGAGGGGCCTGTGGTGGTGCATTTTGGACTTTCTGGCATCCTGAGCAGCTCTTGGTCAGGTCCTCGATTTGTTTATCGATTCCCGGCCACCACACATAAGCCCTGGCTAGGCTTTTCATTTTTACCCCTCCCAGATGACCCTCATGAAGCTCATTGAGCACTCTATCCCTTAACTTGGGTGGAATTACCACTCGGGATCCACACATCAAGGTCCCCCGGCACACTGACAGCTGTTCTCTCCTTGTCGCGAATGCTGGCAACAGTGAGTCGCCATGTGCTGGCCATCCCTTCACCGTCAAATCATATACCCGAGACAGTGTCGGGTCATTTCAGGTTTCCTTTTCGATACAAGCGTTAGTTACCGGTAGGTATTCAACTATAGTCTAATGGAATATTTCGATAGGATCCACTGCTGGTGCTTCCTCCGCAGTAGGCAGTGGCAGGCGTGATAGCCCATCAGCATTTCCATGCTGTTTCGTGCCCTTATATTCAATCTCATAGTGGTGCGCCCCTAGAAAAAGTGACCATCTTTGTAGTCGTTGCGCAGTCATCACCGGAACGCCCTTCTTCAGATTAAAAATGGAGACAAGAGGCTGGTGATCAGTCAGCAAGGTGAATTTCTGCCCGTGCAGATAGTGATTGAACTTTTTCACTCCCCACACTAGGCGGAGGGCCTCCCTGTCAATCTGGGCGTAGTTACGCTCGGCTGAGGTTAGTGATCGTGACGCAAAGGCTATTGGCCTCTCTGAGCCGCCCGAGAATTTGTGCGACAGCGCCGCTCCAATGCCGTAGGGTGACGCATCACATGCCAACCGAATTGGTAATGCTGGGTTGTAATGGACCAATACCTCTTTCGATGTGATTAGTGTTTTGCTCTTCTGGAAAGCTCGTCTACATTCGTCACTCCACTTCCATGGCACCCCAGTTTGCAGTAGGGTGTTCAGTGGGTGTAGTATTGTAGACCAATTTGGCAAGAACTTATGGTAGTAGTTTACCAGCCCGAAGAACGACCTCAGTTGTGACACATTTTCCGGTGCTGGAGCCTTGACTACTGCCTCAATCTTCTCTGGGGACTTATGTAACCCCTCTTTATCGATAACGTGGCCACAATACGAGATCTGTTTTCTAAAAAACTCGCATTTGTGGCGGTTAGCTCAGAGCCCATATTCCTGCAATCTAGTGAGCACCTGCTCCAGGTTGGCAAGGTGATCACTGTCATTTTCGCCCGTGACCAGGATGTCGTCCAAATAACACTGGGTCCCTGGGATCCCTTGCAGGACTTGTTCCATTGCCCTCTGCCAAATAGCCGGAGCTGATGCTACCCCGAATACCAGCCGGTTGTATTGGTAGAGACCTTTATGGGTGTTGATTGTGAGGTATTTTTTTGATGCTTCTTCTACCTCCATTTGCAGATACGCCTGGGCCAGATCAATCTTAGTGAAGCGTTTCCCTCCAGATAGCGAGGCAAAAATATCTTCAATCCGCGGAAGTGGATATTGTACGGTGTGAAGGACCGGGTTCACTGTTACCTTAAAGTCCCCACAGATGCGAACCTTCCTTGGTTCCCCAGGCGTGCTGCTCAACGACTTTTTCATCACAGGGACGATGGGCGTAGCCCACTCGCTCCAGTCTACCTTGGACAGTACACCTGAACGTTCCAGACTCTCCAGCTCTGCTTCGACGGCTGGGTGGATCGCATAAGGTACCGGTCTGGCCTTAAAAAATTTTGGGCTTGCGTTTTCTTCAATTTTAATCGTCGCTGTCATGCCTTTTAGTGTTCCGAGTCCTTGCTGGAACTCTTCTTTCACGTCAGTTAGGATCTTTGACAGTCGCCCAGGTATGACGTAGTCATCCTTTTTGTCAGCCACAGTCAGTGCCTGTATGGAATGCCAATCCAGTTGTATTTTCCGGATCCATTCACGTCCCAGTAATGGTGGTCCTCCATCTTGCAATACATACAGGTCTAGTTTTGGTGTTTCGTGACCTTATTTTTCCTTTGGGGTAGACTTTTTGCCCCGTGTACGTCTTCAAAATAATTTTTGTGTCTCTCAAGGGTATGTGTGAGAATAGCCGCTCGTAGTCCCGTCGGTTTATGACTGTTAGGGCTGATCCTGTGTCCAATTCCATCTTTACCTGGACTCCTGCTATCTTGAGAGTGACCCAAATGGTTCGGTGATCCTCCGTTGTGATCACATTATGTAGTTTCAGACAACTCAGTTCCCTGCTTTCGGAGTCGTTATCACTCTTTTGTTCGTCTGAACTATTCTCCGTCATCTTATGTACCTTCTTGTACTTTCCTTTGGTAGGTTTCTTATTGCTGGTTTTCTTTCCCGACCTGCAGACTCGTGCTATGTGTCCTACTTTTCCACACTGCCTGCACACTTTGTCTTTGAACCAGCAATCATTCTGGTCATGTGTTGTTCTGCCGCAGCGATAGCACTTCTCTGTTCCATATGACATTTCGTTTGTGCCATATTCTTGCGGTCTCTGTTGTATCTCTGCAGCGCCCCGTGCTGCTGCTTCATATGATACCGCAATGCTGAAAGCCTTTTCCAGCGTAAGGTCCTTTTCAGATAAAAGCCGTTTCTGGGTTCCTTCACTTTGAAGCCCACACACAAACTTGTCCCTTAAGGTATCTGCCAGTCCCGCTCCAAACTGGCAGTGTTTCGATAGTTTGCGCAGTTCTGTTAAATAATCAGCATTGCTTTCATCCTTATGCTGGTTCCATTTGTGAAACTTGAATCTTTCTGCTATCAGCAGCGGTGTGGGGTTTAAATGTTCCTGTAGTATCGTTACTATGCCTTCAAAACTCTTTTCCATTGGCTTCGTTGGGGTTACTAGATTTCGTAATAAACCATACGTCTTTGCACCCATTAAATTTAACAATACCGACGCTTTCTTGTCATCTGACACCTCATTTGCCTTGCAGTACACCTCTATTCGTTCGACATATGTAGTCCAATCTTCGACTTCATTGTCAAATGCGGTGATACTGCCACTCTTCGGCATTTTGGGTGTGGTTTAAAATGGCGTCTCCCAATGGCTTAAAATGGCGTCTCCCGCACTTTCCTTCCTCCCCCGCTGCTGCCAACGCCGCTCCCGGCGGTTCTCGTGGCAACGGCGGCGCCCTGTAGGTTTCGCGCGTCTCTCTCTCCCTCTCTTCGACGCTGCTCGGCCCCTGAACACCGGCTGCGCCCTGTGCGCTCTGCCCTCTCTCTCTCTCTCTCTCTCCCCTGTCGACGCTGCTCGGCCCTTTGCTGTGCCGCTCAGTCGGGCTCTAGCCCGCCGCTGTCCGGGAGGGTCTGCGCACTACCTGTTGCCAGCCCGTTTCGCTGGACCACCTCGACTGGAAAGCCAAGCCTGGCTCTCGACAGCCTCCCCCGCAATTCTCGAGTCTCTGCTGGATGACTGGGCGGTTGCTCGTGGTCGACGCCCGAGTCTCTGGCCTTGATCTCCAATCCACTGATCTCCAGGAACGAATCCCCAGGAGGTGATGCAGAGTTGCAGGTAGGTTCGAACTTGCCTTGTCGCCAACGTTGTGTCTGTGTATAATAAGACACAGACTGCAGGAGAAACGGTACAACAGGTGTTTACTCAACGTGGCTCACAGTGGAACTGCCTGTACAGGTTACTACTCAGTGCTATATACAGGTGTGGTCACTGCCGGTACTACAGTATACATGAGCTGTAAAAAGTAGTTCCCCCCCTTAAAGGTATATACATTACACCCAGGACTGTCCAGACTGTGGTTTGAACCCGCAACCTACTGACTCTGAGGCGGGAATGGCTACCAGTGAGACAGAGGCTCCGACCGGCAGTGGGCTGCAGTGCAGTGAGTCATGGAATGGTGGAGGATGTGGGATCGTCACAGGGTGAGATACAGAACTGAGTTACAGTGTCGTGCAGAAGCACTAACCAGGGAACAAGAAAGAAAGAAAGACTTGCATTTCTATAGCGCCTTTCACGACCTCAGGACGTCCCAAACTGTTTTACAGCCAATGAACTACTTTTGAAGTGTAGTCACTGTTGTAGGAAACACGGCAGCCAATTTGCGCACAAAGGAGGAAGCTTATAAAGTTGCCAGCAAAAGCGGTCAGCATGAGGATTGGGATCTTTTTAGATATCAGCAAAGGGGGACCAAGAAATTGATAAAGGGAAAATGGAATATGAGCACAAACTAGCGAAAAATACAAAAACAGATTGTAAAAGCTTCTATGTGAAAAAGAAAAGACCGGTGAAGGTAAATGTAGGTCCTTTACAGTTAGAGACGGGAGAATTTATAATGGGGAATGAGGAAATGGCAGAGAAATTAAATAAATACTTTGGGGGAGAAATTGAGTATAGCCCTGTTTGGGGCGCCAGCCTCGCCAGGGCGCTAAAAGTAGCGCCCCGGAAACATTCGCGCCCCCGCACCGGAAATTGAGTGGTTGCGCCCCAAAGGGAAGCGCGGCGCTACTGAAGGCACCCCGCATCCCTCTTGGGGCGCTGCGAGTGAATATGCGGTATTGCAGGCCTTCCTCCCCTTCTTAAAAGGGGAGGGGCCTTGTGCAGCGCGATCTGGGGCCCAGCTGGGCCCCCGAGGATCGGGAGTGCAGGCAAAAGAGCCCGGCACCAATGAGAAGTGGGAGGGGGTTTCAGGAGGCCGGGGACGGGGGTGCAGGCAGGTGCTGGCAGGCGGCCAACAACAAAAATGGCCGCCCCGCACCTCGCCTTTAATTTGCGCCTCCCCGGCCGCAGGTAGGCCCCCCTGAACCCGTCGGACATAGCGTCCAGCGGTAAATCAGGGGGCGCTGCCGAATGTCGCGGCCGGGGCGCTGCACACACCGATAACGTCATCGGCAGTGGCACAGCGCTAACGGTTAGCGCCACCACTAACATCCCGCGGAATTTAGCGGGAGGCGTGGGCAGTGACGCGCCCGGGCGCCAGTTGGCTTGCGACCCACTTAGCGCCCTCTTAAAGCGCTAACGGTTAGCGCAGCCTACTGAATTTCTCCCCCTTTGTTCCTGTCTTCACGGAGGAAGACACAAAAAACTTCCCAGAAATACGAGAAATCCAAGGGTGTGGCGAGAATGAGGAACTTAAAGAAATTATTATTAGTAAAAAAACAGTACTAGCAAAATTAATGGGACTAAAAGTCGATAAATCCCAAGGACCGGATGACCTACATCCTAAGGTTTTGAAAGAGGTGGCCATTGGAATAGTGGACGCATTGGTTGTCATCTTCCAAAATTCTATAGATTCTGGAACGGTTCCTGCAGATTGGAGGATAGCAAATGTAACCCCGCTATTTGAAAAAGGAAGGAGAGAAAGCGGGGAACTACAGACCTGTCAGCCTCACATCAGTAGTTGGGAAAATGCTGGAATCTATTATAAAGGATGCAATAACTGGGCACTTAGAAACTAATAGCAAGACTGGGCGGAGTCAGCATGGATTTATGAAAGGGAAATCCTGTTTGACAAACCTATTGGAGTTCTTTGAGGATGTAACTAGTGGAGTAGACAAAGGGAAACCGGTAGATGTGGTGTATTTGGATTTTCAGAAGGCCTTCAATAAGGTCCCACACAAGAGATTGGTGAACAAAATTAGGACACATGGAATTGGGGGTAATATACTAGCATGGATTGAGAATTGGTTAACAGACAGAAAACAAAGAGTAGGGATAAACGGGTCTTTTTCAGGATGGCAGGCTGTGACTAGTGGGGTACCGCAAGGATCAGTGCTTGGGCCCCAGCTATTCACAATCTATATCAATGATTTGGATGAGGGGACTGTGATAATAATAATAACTTCCGGGAAGTTATGTCATCACTTCCTGTGAACTATGAACTATGAACGGTGTACATACCTCACTTCCTGTCATATGTCACTTCCTGTTGGACTGGTATAAATACTGGTCTGTTCAGTATTGTAAGAGGCTTCTACCAGAGGCATGGTAAAGACCTCTCTTGTATATAGTGTGATTATAAGTTACTTAAAGCTTACTTTAAAGTTACTTGATGGTAAGACTCCTTTTTCTTACATCAATTTAAGTAACTTAGTATTTACACTCACAAATACTAGACCTTCGGACAAACTCGGAGTTAAGGAT
This sequence comes from Somniosus microcephalus, assembly GCF_052327205.1. Taxonomy (NCBI): domain Eukaryota; kingdom Metazoa; phylum Chordata; class Chondrichthyes; order Squaliformes; family Somniosidae; genus Somniosus; species Somniosus microcephalus. Next base: position 236,011,255 of record NC_140997.1, on the reverse strand, counting down.
CCAGGGAACCACCCATCATGGAGAGAATCCTTAGACCTATTCGTCTGGACTTGGACTCGAATACACCAGCAGCTGGCAGGGTATGGAAGCATTGGTACTGTACTTTTGAGAATTTTCTGGATGAATGTAAAGCGGATGCTCCTGCTAGATTGAGGATACTTATCAATTATGTGACCCCAAAAGTGTTCGAATATGTTGATGAATGGGATAATTACGATGAGGTGATTCGGGCACTTAAGAAACTGTATGCCAAGACCCCAAATGAGGTCTATGCTAGACATCTACTGGCCACAGCCCAACAAGGGCCAGGGGAATCAATTGACGAATTCCTGCAAGAACTTCGCAGGCTCAGCATAGATTGTAACTTTCAGGCAGCCTCAGCTGAGCTGTACCGCAAAGAAATGATTCGTGATGCTTTCATCTGCGGGATTGCCTCTCCATTTATACGCCAGCGTCTACTAGAAAGTAAAACACTTGAGCTACAAAAAGCTTTTGACCTAGCTTGTTCTCTGGATTTGGCAAAGAGAAATGCAGACCTCTATCAGCTGCCCAGATCTCGATCTGCTGCTGTAGCTGCAACCAGACAGTTCAAGCGGTCTCAGGTGAACCCTATCATGGGGGAATCTAATTCTGATAATTCTGATGAAGAGGAGGATGACCCCACTTTAGCAGCCTCTTGGCAATCTAGGAAGGAGTGCTTCTTTTGTGGAGATGCTTTTCACCCTAGGAAAACCTGCCCTGCTCGCAATGCAATCTGCAGCTATTGCAAAAAAAAAGGACACTTTGCGAAAGTTTGCCTATCAAGGGCCTCTACGAGGGCCAATCCAACTAAGGCCTACCGAACTGCCCCAATTAGGGCCTATCAAGATGCTCCAGCTAGGACCTATCAAGCTTCCTCTCGAGCTCTCTCCCGAAGAAGCACACCGAGCGTTTTAGCCACTCTCTGTGCAACGACACCAATTACAGCTGCTTGCCCACAGAACCTGTCTCATGCAGCCACAAAAATTTCAATTAAAGGGCATACCTTAGATGCCTTAATTGACTCAGGAAGTACTGATAGTTTCATTAAGGAACAGATTGTTGCGAAATTGAAACTACATGTCTTCCCATCGGACCAGGCAATTGCGATGGCTCAGTCATCACTTAATACCAGAATCTCCAGCTTTTGTGTTGTTGATATGACACTTCATGGTCGTATGTATCCCTCCACCCGACTTTCGGTGCTCAAGGACTTATGTAGTGATCTCCTCTTAGGGTTGGACTTCCAAAAACAGCATAAGAAACTCACCATTGAGTTTGGTGGATCCAAACCCGGACTTACTATTTCTAATATACCGTCTAAATTACCGTTTTGTGCATTGTCAGCAGCTTCACTTGATGAACCCTCATTATTTGCCAGTATTCCGCCTCGATGCAAACCAATAATAACGAAATCGCGGCGCTTTAATCAGGAAGACCAATCTTTTATTGCGGCTGAAATCTCTCGACTTCTAGCAGAGGATATCATCGAACCATGTTCGTCGCCCTGGCGGGCTCAAGCCGTCATTGTCAAGAACCCTCTAAAACCTCACAAACCGCGACTATGCATCGATTATTCGCAAACCATCAATCAATATACCGACTTGGACGCCTACCCATTGCCACGCATTGATGATATGGTTAATAAACTGGCCGAATACAAAGTGTTCTCAACTTACGATTTAAAAAATGCCTATCATCAGGTACCCTTGAAGGTCTCAGATAAGCAGTACACGGCCCTTTGAGGCTAATGGACGGCTGTACCAATTTCGTCTCCTCCCATTCGGGGTTACTAATGGAGTGGCTGTCTTCCAACGGGCAATGGATGGCCTGGTTAAGCAGGAAAACCTAAGGGACACTTTTCCCTATCTTGATAACATTACCATTGCAGGTCACGATCAACAGGAACACGACGCCAACCTCCAAAAATTTCGGGATGCCCTCCATCGCCGTAATTTGACCCTGAATGAATCCGAATCTGTTGAGTCGCAACCGACCATCAACATCCTTGGCTACTGCGTAGGCAATGGTATCATTAGGCCAGACCCAGAAAGACTTCACCTGCTCCAAGAGCTCCCGTCACCTAAGAATCCGGCTTCTTTACGTCGGGCTCTCGGTCTGTTTGCATACTACGCTAAATGGATTCCTCATTTTTCGGACAAAATCCAACCCTTGCTGCATGCTAGATCATTTCCATTGGAAACAGTGGCTGTTGCAGCCTTTAACCTTCTCAAAAAACAGTTGGAGAAAGCGGCTCTTCACTCCATCGATGAGAATCTCCCTTTCGTGGTTGAATGTGATGCCTCGGAGGTGGCGATCTCGGCTACTCTGAATCAGGAAGGTCGTCCTGTAGCATTTATGTCCAGGACCTTACAAGGTGCCGAGCTACATTATCCTCCGGTTGAGAAAGAAGCCACAGCCATCATAGAGGCAGTATGGAAGTGGAACCATTTTCTAGCTCGCCAGCACTTTACATTGATCACGGACCAACGATCAGTCGCCTTCATGCTCGATAATCGAAAACGAACCAAAATTAAGAATAATAAAATACAACTTTGGAGGATGGAACTGGCCTCTTTTGGTTATACCATTCTCTATCGGCCTGGCAAGGAGAATGTGGCCCCGGACACCCTCACACGGGCATTCTGCTCCACTATGTCATCCTCTACTCTCATGGATGTCCACAATGGATTGTGTCATCCTGGCGTTACACGCATGCTACATATTATATAGGGCCTTACTGAGACCACACCTGGAGTACTGTGTACAATTTTGGTCTCCTTACCTAAGGAAGGATATACTTGCCATAGAGGGAGTGCAACAAAGGTTCACGAGATTGATTTCTGGGATGGCGGGACTGTCGTATGAGAAGAGATTGAGTAAACTAGGCCTGTATTCTCTTGAATTCAGAAGAATGAGAGGGGATCTCATTGAAGCATACAAAATTATTACAGGGCTTGATAGGGTGGATGCTGGGAAAATGTTTCCCTTGGCTGGGGAGTCTAGAACCAGGGGCCACAGCCTCAGGATAAAGGGTCGGCCATTCAGGACTGAGATAAGAAGAAATTTCTTCACACAGAGGGTGGTGAATCTTTGGAATTCTCTACTCCAGAGGGCTGTGGAGGCTCAGTCATTGGGTATATTCAAAACAGAAGTCGATAGATTTCTGACTAGTAAGGGCATCAAGGGATATGGCGATAGGGCCGGTGAATGGAGTTGAAGCAGAAGATCAACCGTGATCTCATGAATTGCGGAGCAGGCTCGAATGGCCGACTCCTGCTCCTATGTTCTTAAGTTCTCCCACAAACAGCTTGGTTAGTAATATTGGTCCATCTGAGAGGGCAGACGGGGCGTCAATTTACCGTTTATCCAAAAGACGGCACCTCCGACAGTGCAGCACTCCCTCAGTACTGCGCTGGGCGTGTCACACTGGCTTTTGTGCTCAAATCTATATAAATCAGATTGGGGACTGAACAGATCTGAATTAAATGCAAGTCTTTATTTTTTCTTTTTCCCCTCTTCCGGCTGAGATTAGCCAAATCAACACAGACCAGGCCTGGGACAAGAGGTCTTCCTGCTCTGCTTGGCTCAGTACCAAAACTGGGCGGTGCATTCACCACAAAGAACTACATTTATCATTTAAAATAAAAACACTGAAGCCATCCTCTGTGGGTCTGAATGTAGAATGATCAGAATTCTAACCCAAGGCCGGAGTTTAACTAGAGGCTGATTAATTAGACACACTGTGCGGCCTTGAGACTAATCTAGTGAGAGGCCAAGAGGAAACCAACACCAAGGGGCCAAGATTGCGTGAGGGCTGGGATTCTATACAGAGTGAAGACCTTTTTGTCAGTGGGTAGCACTTCGCCTCTGAGTCAGAAGGTCGTGGGTTCAAGTCCCACTCCAGGACTTGAACAAGCTGACACTCCAAGGGTCGTACTGCACTGTTGAAGGTGCATTTTTCAGATGAGACGTTAAACCAAGGCCTCGTCTGCCCTTTCATGTGGACATTAAAGATCCCACGGCACTATTTGAAGACCAAGGTGTCCTGGGACCAATATTTATCCCTCAACCAACACCACCAAAAACAGATTATCTGATCATTATCTCATTGCTGTTTGTGGGAGCTTGCTGTGCGCAAATTGGCTGCTGCTTTTCCGAAATTACAACAGAGACTGCACTTCAAAAGTACTTCATTGGCTATAAAGTGCTTTGGGACGTCCTGAGGTCGTGAAAGGTGCTATAGAAATGCAAGTTCTTTCTTTATAACTCTGCATTGGGATCAGAAATCGGATTAAATCAGATTCACTGGGGATTGAACAGATGTGAATTATTTCACCCAGGGACAGAGTAAAGTGTGTGGAAGGAACTCACGTTGACAGCCCTGTAGGTTTTCAGCACTGAGCCCGAAATAGCCAGCTTTGCATTTATCACATCGAGGGCCCTCCACATGGTCTTTGCAGCGACACTGCCCAGCGATCATTCCCAGGTTCGAGTCGTCCCGACTGTCGCAGATTCCACCATTCAGAGAGCCATCAGGGTCACAGTCACAGGCTGCAGGGCAAAGAAATCAGTCACATTCCTCTCCTCGATCCAACCCACAACTTTAGCACGCTTTGAAAAAAACACCGGGAAAAAAAACAAAAATCAAGAACAACTGGAAATATGAATTAACCCCGTCCCAAGAAAATTCTGGAAATCCACAGCACTCGAGAGAGAAAGAGAGAGAGAGAGCAAAGACAGGTTAACGTCTCTGGGTGAAATGGTTAGACCTCAATCCTGGGCCCCTCACCGGGTCCCACCCTCGCCTTCTCTCCCAGATGCTGATCACTCAGCTGTGCATTTTCCATTTAATCTCGGGATGTGGGCGTCACTGGCAAGGCCGGCATTTATTGCCTGTCCCTAGTTGCCGTAAGAAGGTGGTGGTGGGCCTTCTTAAACTGCTGGGAGCACTTTTGATGCAAACTGAGGGTCTCGCTCGGCCACTTCAGAGGGTGGTTAAGAGTCAACCAGGTTGGTGTGGGACTGGAGTCACCTACAGGCCCAGACCGGGTGAGGACGGCAGGTTTCCTTCCCTAAAGGACATCAGTGAACCCGTTGGGTTTTTACGACAATCCGACAGCCTCAGGGTCACTTTTACTGATCCCAGCTTTTTATTCCCAGATTTTTTTTAAACTGAATTCAAATTGTCAAACATGGTGGGATTTGAACTCATGTTCCCTGGATTACCAGTTCAGTAACAGAACCACTATCCTCATTCCAGAACTTTCTATTTTTTAAAACAATAAAACAATCTCATTTGGCCCAAAAATGTTCTGAACTAAACTAAGACACAATGGTAAACGCCATGAGGTTGGGGGAGGAGAATTTAATCCACGCCCACCCCCCAGCTAATAACCTTTTATTTTTCATTTACAGTTGTTTTAATTCTCATTACATTTATCAATAGGATGTTCTTCGCCCTGTTTATTGTCAGAAAGCTCTCAGGGTCAGGGTCTAGCTCCTTTAATAATTGCCAATACACTTAAATACAAAGCCTTAGAGAGGGTGCAGAGGAAATTTACGAGAATGTGGAACTTCAGTGATGTGGAGAGACTGGAGAAGCTGGGATTGTTCTCCTTAGAGCAGAGAAGGTTAAGGGGAGATTCAATAGAGTTGTTCAAAATCATGAGGGGTTTTGATGGAGTAAATAAGGAGAAACTGTTTCCAGTGGCAGGAGGGTCGGTAACCAGAGGACACAGATTGAAGGTAATTGGCAAAAGAATCAGAGGGGAGATGAGGAGAATTTTTTTACGCAGCGAGTTGTTGTGATCTGGAACGCGCTGCCTGAAAGGGCGGTGGAAGCAGATTCAATAGTAACTTTCAAAAGGGAATTAGATGAATGCTTGAAAAAGAAAATGTGCAGGGCTCTGGGGAAAGAGCAGGGGGAGTGGGATTAATTGGAGAGCTCGACCAAAGAGCCGGCACAGGCACGATGGGCCGAATGGCCTCCCTCTGTGCTGCATCATTCTATGAAGTAAGTATAAAATTGAAGAAAGCAGGCCGTCAGAGTTCTGCTTTACCTCAGCATACACTGAACATAGAAGAAAGGGTGGAACTATACTTGGAGGCAGGGGCACACCAGAAAATACAAATCTTCTTGTCTCCTGTGGCTTCTCAGAGTGAATTAGGGGCAGTTGTGTGTTGTTAACCAATGCCCACTGGTTTAGCCTGCTCCAAGCTCATTCTGACCAGGAGAGACTTTCATCCCATTAGTCTGGGATGTGTATGAACCCAGATCCCAGAAAGGAGAGGCTAAACCCTAACCCCCTGCTCCACCCAATCTCCCACTAACATTCCTTCAACGGTTGCTCAACGATTTTATGACCTCTGAAGCCACTTTTGGCTGGGCTGATAATGGAGGACGGCTGAACGGCCAATCACGGGCTCTTGACAAAAATTGTTTTTCTTCCTCATTAGTGGAGAATTTCGCTTGCAGCTGTGAAGATTGGACATGGCCAAGGACGTGCTTCTCATTTACTCACACAGCTCGTCAACTAGAGAACGGCCAACTTCACCTTGGATTGGGTTCAATCTTTCCCACATGCCCAACTGTGCTGCGAGTGTTTACAACCAGGAACAGTAACATAGCGGTTATGTTAGTGGACTAGTAATCCAGTAGAGCTGGACTAATGATCTCTAATCATGAGTTCAAATCCCACCACAGCAACTGTGGAATTTTAACTCAATAAAGCTAGTACCTGTATCAGTAATGGTGACCATGAAATTGTCGTAAAACCCATCTGGTTCACAAATGTCCTTTAGCGAAGGAAACCTGCCATCCTCACCCGATTAGCAATGTGGTTGACTCTTAATGGCCTAGCAAGCCACTCAGTTATATCAAACTGCTAGAAAAAACAGTAAGAATAAAACGGACCACCTGGCATCGACCTAGGCACCAAATGTGGACACGGCAAAGGCACACCCAGTCCAGTAACATCCTCACTTAGGGGACTTGTGCCAAAATTGGGAGAGCAGTCCCACAGACTAGTCAAGCAACAGTCTGACATAGTCATACTCACAGAATCATACCTTTCAACCAATGTCCCAGACACCTCCATCATTATCCCTGGGTCTGTCCTACCAGTGGGACAGGATATGCAGTCGTATACAGTCCGGGTGTCCTCAACATTGACTCCGGACCCCATGAACTCTCACGGCATCTGATCAAACATGGGCAAGGAAACCTCCTGCTGATTACCACCTACCGCCCTCCCTCAGCTGATGAATCGGTACTCCTCCATGTTGAACACCACTTGGAAGAAGCATTGGGGGCAGCAAGGGCACAGAATGTACTCTGACTTCAATATCCATCACCAAGAGTGGCTCAGTAGCACCACTGCTGTTAGCAGAGTCCTGAAGGACACAGCTGCCAGACTGAGCCTGCGGCAGATTGTGAGAGAACCGACACGAGGCATCGTCCTCACCCACGTGCTGGGTTCCCCAGTCATTGAGGATGGGGATATTAATGGAACTCCTCCTCCCGTTAGTTGTTTAATGGTCCACCATCATTCACGACTGGCTGTGGCAGGACTGCAGAGCTTTAATCTGATCCGTTGGTTGTGGGATCGCTTACCTCTGTCTATAGCATGCTGCTTCCGCTGTTTAGCATGCATGTAGCCTACTTGAACTCGTCCTCACCAATCTACCAGTCACAGGTAGGAGTGTGAAGACAAAGTCCCATCTTCAAACTAAGGACATCCTCCATTGTGTTGTGTGCCTCTACCACCGTGCTGAATGGGATAGATTTAAAACAAATCTAGCAGCTCAAAACTGGGCATCCGTGAGGTCATCAGCAGCAGCAAAATTGTATTCCACCACAATTTGCAACCTCATGGCCCGACATATCCCTCACTCTACCATTACCATCTAGCCAGGGGACCAACCCTGGTTCAATGAGAAGTGTAGAAGAGCATGCCAGGAGCAGCACCAGACGTACCTAAAAATGAGGTGCCAACCTGGTGAAGCTACAGCACAGGACTATGAAATCCTGGAACTCCCTCCCTAACAGCACTGTGGGAGCACCTTCACCACACGGACTGCAGCGGTTCAAGAAGGCAGCTCACCACCACCTTCTCAAAGGCAATTAGGGATGGGCAATAAATGCTGGCCTTGCCAGCAACGCCCACATCCCAGGGACGAATTAAAAAAGAAAACCGTCTCTCTCATTCATGGGCACGATGCAATCAATCTATCCTCCTGATCACAACCTTCTCTATTTTGCTGCTATAATCTCCCCTGGACTTTCTTCTCTTGAAGGATATACTTGCCATAGAGGGAGTGCAACGTAGGTTCACCAGACTGGTTCCTGGGATGGGGGGATTGTCCTATGAGGAGAGATTGAGTAGACTAGGCCTATATTCTCTGGAGTTTAGAAGAATGAGAGGTGATCTCATTGAAACATACAACATTTTTACGGGGCTTGACAGGGTTGTTGCAGGGAGGATGTTTCCCCTGGCTGGGGAGTCTAGAACCAGGGGTCAGTGTCTCAGAATAAGAGGTCGGCCAGTTAGGACTGAGATGAGCAGAAATTTCTTCACTCAGAGGGTGGTGAATCTTTGGAATTCTCTGCCCCAGAGGGCTGTGGAGGCTCAGTCGTTGAGTATATTCAAGGCTGAGATCGATAGATTTTTGAATATTAATGGAATCAAGGGATATGGGGATAGTGCAGGAAAGTGGAGATGAGGTAGAAGATCAGCCATGATCCTATTGAATGGCGGAGCAGGCTCGAAGGGCCAAATGGTCTACTCCTGCTCCTATTTCTTATGTTCCGAATTTCCTGTCCTACACACTCTTCCCCCTCTCTATGTCCTCACTGTGTTGAAATCCAGACTCATTCTCACCATCTCCTACTCAGACTCATTCTTTCTCAGTACCTCAAAACTGTGGAACTCCTCACTCAGCTCAGTCTCCCCTTCCTCTGACAATCTACAACCCAAGCATGGTGTTGCCCAGTCACTGCTCCTCTCACCTTCTCTCCTACTCCAATGAAACCTTTTGGAAAGCTCAATACTTTTCTTCAATCTTAAAGAGCCATGATTTTCTTGGTTGCGGGGGGGGGGGGGGCAGGGAGTGTTCTACAATCTAGACATAGTTTTGATTGGTTGGGGAAACTCATATGCATAGAAACATAGTAAAATAGGAGCAGGAGTTGGCCATTCGGCCCTTTGAGCCTGCTCCGCCATTCAATATGATCATGGCTGATCCTCTATCTCAATACCATATTCCCGCTCTCTCCCCATACCCCTTGATGACTTTTGTGTCGAGAAATCTATCGATCTCCTTCTGAAATACAGTGTATTCCCCCTCACCAAAAAAAAGCCGCTGACACCACTGCCGTTTTCTGTGATTTTTCCTTCCCTCCCCCAGCACCACCGGGTGCGATTTTAATGGGGGTTCAAACACCCCCCGAAATTTGTGTGATTTATTTTTTTACTTGCGCTGCTCCATCTTTCGATGGAAGGTGCCTTTGATCACCTGATTGAAACAAGGGATGTCCTTCTGGAGCTGGTCAGTTCTGTAATCCGACCGGTGAAAACCCAATTAGTTGGGCTTGGGCTTCTAAATGTTGACCAATGCTTCCAAATATCAGAGTGACGTTACTGATCGACTAGCGGCACAGAACCAGCAGTTGGACTTAATGTTTTAGAGCTTTTCTCTAATAAGACTGATCGTTCATTTCCTTTGCTTTATTTGAATTGTTAGATTGATGGAAGTAAGAATTTTTCTGTTTGAACCTTGTTGTGAAATCACTATTTGAAAAATGGACCATTTGAAATAGTTTTGTTTGGAAACTCATTTCCCACCACCACCCCCCCTCAAAAAAACATGCTGATGACACCACTGCCATTTTCATCTGAATTTTTCTTTCCTCCCTCAGCACCACTGGGTGGGATTTTAACCCAGTCTAGCTGTTGGGCGTGGGATGAGAGGAGGGGGTAGGGTTAAACTCCCGCACCATTCCCGAACCCTACCCACCCCATTCATAGAAACATAGAAGATAGGAGCAGGAGTAGGCCGTTCGGCCCCTCGAGCCTGTTCCGCCATTTTATGAGATCATGGCTGATCATCTAAATTCAGTACCCTGTCCCTGCTTTCTCCCCACATCCCTTGATCCCTTTAGCCTTAAGAAATATATCCAACTCCTTCTTGAATATATTTAATGAATTGGCCTCTACTGCCTTGTGTGGTAGAGAATTCCACAGGTTCACCACTCTCTGGAAATTCATCCTCATCTCGGTCCTAAATGGCTTACCCCTTATCCTTAGACTGTGACCCCTGGTTCTGGATTCCCCGCCATCGGGAACATCCTTCCTGCATCTAGTCTGTCCAGTCCTGTTAGAATTTTATAAGTTTCAATGAGATCCCCTCTCATTCCTCTAAACTCCAGTGAATATAAGCTTAATCGACCCAATCTCTCCTCATACGTCATTCCTGCCATCCCAGGTATCAGCCTGGTGAATCTTTGCTGCACTCCCTCCATGGCAAGAACATCCTTCCTCAGATAAGGCGACCCCAATTTTAACTGGTGATTGTTTGGCTTTGAGACAGCAAAGCGGAGGGATGGGTGGGCCGGCGGATCTCAATGGCAAAATCACATCATTCAGACACGACGTGATTTTAACCACAGGGCAACTAAGGTCTGTACAGTTCCTCTGGCGGACACCAGGATCAGGCCAGAAGAGGCCCAGGTAAATCTTGTTGTGCTGGGAGGAGTTGACTCTGCCCCGGACCTCCCCCCGCCCCTCTCAATTACCTTGCTGGAGAGAATTTCCATGGCTCCCCGCCGGCCTATGGCCGCACATTTCCCACTTCCGCCTGTTGGGCTCAGTGCCATCCCCACCGGCTTCGGGCGTGAGTCCACGAGGGGGCATTGTGGCCTGGGAGTTAAAATCAGGGGAGTTGGACGGATCACCGCCCGCTTCGACCCCTGATATTCCCGACCCCCACCTCCCAACCCAGGTTAAAACCGGGACTGTTGTCAGATCTATGTCGCGTAACGTGATCAGTGAGAAAAGTGCTGATCCCCCTCCCCACCGACGCTCAATTTCCCCACTGTGAAGCCCCTTCAATACTCACGGACACAGACTCTGGGGTCCCGAATGTCTCTGGATGGGTCCTGGTAATAAAAGGGTTTGCACATCTCGCAGTTCCTGCCCATCGTGTTGTGGTGACACTTGTCGCACACACCTCCGCTCATGTTTCCCGTGGCTAAGTACACCGCCATGTCGAAGTGACACTTCCCCGAGTGATTGTTACAATTACATCCTGTAAACAAAGGAGGCTCGGTAAAGTTTAGGAAATCCCAGCCCGGATCTACACAGAACCTGATCACATCTCTCAAAGCTCCCAAAGCCCGTCGCCCACCTTGAATTAATTTGAGGTGCGTATATTTTGTTAAAAATCAGTTTAATCTTCATTTATGACAGATTTCAAGCACCAGCAAAGCAGCAAGAGGACATTCCCAATATGGGGCAATCTTACCAACGTGACATAGTGACCCCATAACCCCCCACCCACACCCGTCTGGTGGAAAACAGGTGGCGGGGGGGGGGGGCGGGGGTGGGAACAGTAAAAATGGATTGTGACAGCGAGAGTGTCAGACCTGCCCACATCAACTAACTCCTGACACTGTGGGAGAATGTCAGAGACTAGGTTGGAAAGGGTTAATCAGGGATACTGCAGCAAACGGATTCTCTGTCAGTGTCATAATACAGTGCTGTTGTTTTAATTGTAACTGTGTGAAGTGCTCCCTTTTCATCTTAAGAAAGATAATAATGCAGTTTACCTAGTTTTAAAACCATAATATTTTGAAATAGATAATCAGTGTCTGGGACGTTTGGAACGGAGCCTGTGTGGGAACGAATCAGATCGCGAGCACGAGCACGAGCCTGTTTGCGGAACACTGAGGTTCCATGTAGGAAAGAGGTCTGTGGAAGTTTGAAAGCCTTTAGAAAGGGAAAGAATATGCTGAAAGGTAGTTGATGTTTACCAGCGCTGATTGGAAGGACACTAGCAGCAAAGAGGCACCAGCTGCTCAGACACCTGCAATAAAGCACACGAGAAAGCTGGGAAACAAAAGAGAGCTGCCATACAACAGTGATAAGAAAGAGTATAAAGTGAGCGAGTCCATACCTAAACGGGGGCAGGGAGAGGTCGTGTGGGGGGGGGGAGCAAGCGGCGAAGCTGTCACTGCTCCCCCGGTCAGGCGTCAGCTTAAAACAGCAGATCGACTCCAATTACATCCTGATCTGCATATTTAAAGAGGACCCCGATCATCCTGGGGCAGGAAAAGAAAGAACTTGCATTTATATAGCGTCTTTCACCACCTCAGGAAGTCCCAAAGTGCTTTACAGAACTTTTGAGTGCAGTCACTGTTGTAATGTAGGAAACACGGCAGCCAATTTGCGCACAGCAAGCTCCCACAAACAGCAATGTGATAATGACCAGATAATCTGCTTTTTAGTGATGTTGATTGAGGGATAAATATTAGCCCCAGGACACCGGGGAGAACTCCCCAGCTCTTATTCGAAATAGTGGCCATGGGATCTTTTACATCCACCTGAGAGAGCAGACGGGGCCTCGGTTTAACGTCTCATCCGAAAGACGGCACCTCCGACAGTGCAGCGCTCCCTCAGTACTGCACTGGGAGTGTCAGCCTGGGATTATGGGACTCGAGTCTCTGGAGTGCGGCTTGAAGCCACAACCTGCTGACTCCGAGGTGAGAGTGCTACTACTAAGCCACGGCTGACACCTTAGAAGGGGATAATCAGGCACAGGTGTGCGATCATCCACTGGGGGGACACGAGAAATGTGAATTCAATTGAAGTGGAGAGAATACAGGACAGCCCGAGGGTGTGAGGTTATCCAATGGGTGTATAATACGACAGTGACTCAGGGAGGAAATCACGAGCGGTGCCATGGCAACGCGGAGCAAGTGGTTACTCCAAGGGGAAAGAGATAATGCAATGCAACTGGGGATTTGATAGCGAGAGGAGTAGACAGTCGCTTCTGCAACTGTAAACATGGCCCGAATTAGGTGCAGCCTTCCAGATGTGAAGGGAATAGAATGACTGCAGAAAATCAGAGACAGAAATCTCATGTCGGAACCAGTGTCGTAGGGAAGAATATAAAAGGGAACCCAAAAATCTTCTACCGGCATGTAAACAGTAAGCGGGTAGTAAGAGGCGGGGTGGGGCCTATTAGAGACAAAGAAGGTGTTATATGCTTAGAGGCGCAGGGCAAGGCTAGAATACTCTGAGTACTTTGTATCAGTGTTTACTAAGGAGGTGGATGCTGACAAAATATCGGTAGAAGTAGAAAAAGTAGAAGCAATGGAAGGGGTGAAAATCGATAGACAGGATGTACTAGAAAGGCTGGGTATGCTTAGAGTGGATAAGTCGCCTGGTCCAGATGGCTTGCATCCCAGGTTGCTAAGGGAATTGGGGGAGGAGATAGCGGAAGGGCTTGCCATAATTTTCCAATCTTCCCTAGATGCGGGGGAGGTGCCCGAGGATTGGAAAGTGACAAATGTGACACCATTGTTCAAGAAAGGGTGTAAGGACAATCCTAGTAACTACAGGCCGGTCAGTTTAACATCAGTGGTGGGTAAAGTTTTAGAAACAATAATCAAGGAAAACATTAACGGGCACTTGGAGAGGTTTAAGCTAATTAAGGTGAGCCAACACGGATTTGTAAAAGGCAGATCGTGTTTGACTAATCTAATTGAATTTTTTGATGAAGTAACAGGGAGGATTGACGAAGGGAATGCAATGGATTTTGTCTACATGGATTTTAGGAAGGCGTTTGACAAAGTACCACATAGAAGGCTGGTTAACAAAATTGAGGCTCATGGAATAGGTGGGTCAGCGGCAGCTTGGATAAGGAATTGGCTTAAGGACAGAAAACAGCGAGTTGTGGTAAATGGCTGTTTTTCAGACTGGAGGATGGTAGACAGTGGTGTTCCCCAAAGGTCATTGCTGGGGCCACTGCTTTTTTTGACATATATATATATAAATGACCTGGACATTGGAATACAGAGTAGAATTTCTAAATTTGCCGATGACACCAAACTTGGGGGTGTGGCAAACAGTGAGGATGATACCAATCGACTGCAACAGGACATAGAAAGGCTAGCAGAATGGGCAGACAAGTGGCAGATGGAATTTAATACAGAGAAGTGTGAGGTGATGCATTTTGGCAGAAGGAAGAGGGAGAGGCAATATACACTTAATGGCACAATTTTAAAGAGTGCAGGGACAGAGGGGCCTGGGAGTTAATGTGCATAGGTCCCTGAAGGTGGCAGGACATATTGAGAGAGTGGTTAGCAAAGCATATGGGATCTTGGGCTTCATAAATAGAGGTATTGAGTACAAAAGTAGAGAAGTTATGCTGAACATTTATAAACACTGGTTAGGCCACAACTGGTGTATTGCGTCCAGTTCTGGTCACCACACTTTAGGAAGGATGTGAAGGCCCTTGAGAGGGTGCAGAGGAGATTTACCAGAATGGTTCCGGGGATGGGGGATCTTAGCTACAAGAACAGGTTGGAGAAGCTGGATTTGTTTTCATTTGAGCAAAGGAGGTTGAGGGGTGATTTGATAGAGGTGTACAAGATTATGACGGGTTTGGATAGGCTAGACGGGGAAAGGCTGTTCCCACTAGTTGATGGTACAAGGACTAGGGGACACAGATTTAAGGTTTTGGGCAAGAGATACAGGGGGATGTGAGGAAAAACTGTTTTACGCAGTGAGTGGCGAGGACCTGGAACTCGCTGCCGACGGAAGTGGTGGAAGCGGAGACACTCAATGTTTTCAAGGGGAGACTGGATAGGCACTTGAGGGAAATAAACTTGCAGGGCTACGGGGATAGAGCGGGGGAATGGAACTGACTGGATTGCTCTACAGAGAGCCGGCACGGACTCGATGGGCCGAATGGCCTCCTTCTGTGCCGTTATAACTCTGACTTGGGTGTAGGGAGTACACTTTTGAAGTTTGCGGATGATACAAACCTGGATAGTAGCAGATTTCAGGAGGACACAGACAGACTGTGAAATGGGCAGACACATGGCAGATACAATTCACTGCATGAAGTGTGAAGTGATGCACTTTGGGAGGAACAACATGGAGAGGCAGTATAATCTAAATGGTACTAGTTTGAGGGGGTGCAATAGCAGAGGAACCTGGGGGTGCATATTCACAAATTCTTGAAGGTGGCAGGGCAAGTTGATAAGGTGGTTAAGAAAGCGTATGGGATACTCAGCTTTATAAATAGGGGCATTGAATACAAAAACAAGGAACCTTTACAAATCACTGGTTAGGCCTCAGCTGGAGTTTTGTGTACAATTCTGGGCACCGCATTTTAGGAAGGATGTCAAAGCCTTGGAGAGAGGGCAGAGGAGGTTTACCAGGATGATACCAGGGATGAGGAACTTCAGTTATGTGGAGAGATTGAAGAAGCTGGGATTGTTCTCCTGAGAGCAGAGAAGGTTAAGAGATTTAATAGAGGTGTTCAAAATTACGAGGGGTTTTAATAGAGCAAGTGGGGAGAAACTGTTTCCACTGGCAACTGGGTCAGTAACCAGAGGCCGTAGATTTAAAATAGTTGGCAAAAGAACTAGAGGGGAAACGAGGAGAAATTTCTTCACATAGAGGGTTGTTATGGACGGTTGATGTCAGCAGATTCTATAGGAACTTTCAAAAAACAAATGCACATGTACTTGAAGAGGACTGATTTGACAGGTTCTGGGGAGAAAGCTGGGGTGTGGGACTAAATTGGAACAGCTCTGTCAAAGAGCCGCCACAGGCACGATGGGCCGAATGGCCTCCTTTAATGCTGTAAGAATCTATGATTCTATGAAAGCTCCTAGTGCTGGATCTCATGGCTCGGATTTGGTTATTTGTACCAGGATAACAGAGGCAGCAAACGGGGATCTCCCGCTGACCCCAGCTGGAATAAAGCTCAGCTTAACACTCAGTAATTTACAGCCCTTGGCATAAACAACTGCAGACAGACCTGAGAGCAAACCCTGGGGAAAGACGCTCACTGTGAGTCACACTGACCTCACTCCACCCAGAACTTTATGTGCCTGAAAGATTGGGGAGAAGCCATGACGGGGATCTCTTAGAGAATAAACAAGTTTTAGGAACAGGAAAAGGCCATTAGGGCCAACAAACCTGCCACTTTTAGATAGATCGTAATCCTACTTACCCACCGACCCACCACCTCCCCCACTCCCACCGACCCACCACGTCCCCCAATCCCACCGACCCACGTCCCCCAATCCCACCGACCCGCCACGTCCCCCAATCCCACCGACCCGCCACCTCCCCCAATCCCACTGACCCACCACCTCCCCCAATCCCACCGACCCACCACGTCCCTCAATCCCACCTTCCCCCATATCCCTCAACCCCACCTTCCCCCATATCCCTTAACCCCACCGACCCACCATATCTCTCCTCTCCAAAAATCACCTGGTTACCTCTTGAATCAATTAACTCTCCGGTACTTCACTCAAGAGCCCGTCCTTTGAAGGCCAGTTTGGATAGTTGAGTGTTAGCTGGCAATTGAACCTTGGGGAAGGGGAGGCATCATTGCAAGGCCTGATTTGGTCCTCCCTAGTATCCAACCTTTCCAGGGGGAAGCCAGGCTTCCATCCCTAAACCAAGAGCACGGAGGCCAATTCTTACATCCGGGCTGAGATCAGCAACCTCAGCCTAGTCTTACATCGAGTCTACAGCACAGAAACAGGCCATTTGGCCTAACTGGTCTATACCAATGTTTATGCTCCAAATGAGCCTCCTCCCACCCTAGTTCATCTAACCGTAGCACCATATCTTTCTATTCCTTTCTCCCTCATGTGTTTATCCAGCTTCCCCTTAAATGTATCTCTGCTATTCGCCTCAACCACTCCCTGTGGCAGCGAGTTCCACATTCTCACCACTCTCTGAGTAAAGAAGTTTCTCCTGAACTCCCTGTTGGATTTATTAGTGATTATCTTATATTGATGGCCCCTAGTTCTGGTCTCCCCCACAAGTAGAAACAGTTTCTTTACGTCTACCCTATCAAACTCTTTCATTATCTTAAAAGCCAGGTCACCCCTCAGCCTTCTCTTTTCCAGAGAAAAGAGCCCTGGCCTGTTCAATCTTTCCTGTCAGCTCTGGTACCATCCTTCTCCAGTGCTTCGGCATCCATTTTATAATATGGAGCCCAGAACCGTTCTCCAAGTGTGGGCAAACCAAGGTTCGATACAGCTTTAACATTGCTCTTCAGTTTCATCCCTCTAGAAATGAACCCAGTGCTTGGTCTGTGCCTGGTCTCTGACTGAATCTGGGACAGCGCCAGTCTTGTCTCTCTGTACCACACACACACTGCACAAACCCGCAGAGCGTTCAATATATTGTCCCATCAACTCCCATGCCTGAAATCTCTGCTAATACTTACGTTTGCACGCGTTGGTGTTCCGTCCCTCGGCTGGTTTCCAGAGCAGCTCGTTATAAAAGTCGTCACATTTCTCGCAGTTTAACCCGTTTGTGTTGTGATTGCACACACATTTGCCATGAACCTGCCACACAAAGGGAAACAGTCACTCAAACGTTATTGATTCCAGGGTCAGCGGGTATACCGCATCGCCTGGGCGTGGAAAGATCGGAATCATTTAAAAATAAACCATTACCATTTATCTGAATTGATGACCTCGGGTGTATTTCCTTATACCAGAAAGCATCCTAGTAGAATAATTCTAATCTAAAGCCTTAATAACCTCCATGTTGTCCACCCAGTACTCTAACCAATGTCTTATTAAGTTTTATATCTGCTCATCATTACCTCTTGGTTGTTATATTCTATATCTTATGACAAAATCTAGAATTCCCTTCGTTTTCTTTTTACAGTCTTATCAACCTGAGACACTGCCTTAAATGTATATCCCCACTCCCCTTGCTCCACCATTGGCGGCCATGCGTCCAGCCGTCGAGGCCCTAAGCTTTGGAATCCCTCCCTAAACCTCTCCGCCTCTCTCTCCTCCTTCAAGACGCTCCTTGAAACCCAGCTCTTTGACCCAGCTTTTGTTCACCTGTCAGAATATCTCTTCATGTGGCTCGGTGTCAGATTGTGTATGATAATCGCTCCTGTGAAACGCCTTGGGAGGTTTTACTAAGTTAAAGGCGCTGGATAAATACAAGTAGTTGTATGTTGGAATCTGCTGAACTCTGCTTCTCTTGGCCTTATTGTGCTCACCTTCCCTCCCTCCACTCTGACCCTCGCTGGGTGCTAATTGACCCCTGGTGCTTCACCCAAGTGGTCATTCCCCATGCGTGACCCGAGACAGTTGTTGTCTCAATCTGCCTTTTAAGAATCTCAAATGAATATTTGTAAAGGGATCGCTGTACCATTCCTTCGATATCTCCTCGGATGCTGTCAATGGGGGCACACTCGCTGGCGTGCCCATAGCAGAAGCAGTTTCCTCGCACCACCAACTCATACATGGCGTAGTAATATTTCTCTTTAATCTCGTGGCGGGAATCGAGCAGGTTATCTCCCAGGGTGTGCAACTTGGTGAAATTCACACGCAGGTTGGTAATCTTCAATAAATCTTCAATAAAGAAAGAGTGAAACAGTGAGAGACGTGTACTACCCAATAGCTGGCATCACAATACAAGAATAGAACAGCAAACAGCACAAGAACATTCGAATTTGGATAGAAAGAACTTGCACTTATATCAGACCTTTCACCACCTCAGGACGGCCCAAAGCACTTCACAGCCAATGAAGTACTTTTTGAAATGTAGTCACTGTTGTAATGTAGGAAATGCGACAGCCAATTTGTGCACAGCAAGATCCCACAAACAGCAATGAGATTAATTACCAGATAGTCTATTTTAGGTGTTGGTTGAGGGATAAATGTTGGCAGGACACCGGGGAGAACTCCCCTGCTCTTCTTCCAATAATGCCATGGGATCTTTTACCTCAGAGGGCAGACGGGGCCTCGGTTTAACATCTCATCCGAAAGACAGCACCTCCGACAGTGCAGCACTCCCTCAGTACTACCTCTCCGACAGTGCAGCGCTCCCTCAGTACTGGCCCTCCGACAGTGCAGTGCTCCCTCAGTGCTGCCCCTCCGACAGTGCAGCGCTCCCTCAGTACTGGCCCTCCGACAGTGCAGTGCTCCCTCAGTGCTGCCCCTCCGACAGTGCAGCACTCCCTCAGTACTGCCCCTCCGACAGTGCAGTGCTCCCTCAGTACTGACCCTCCGACAGTGCAGCACTCCCTCAGTACTGCCCCTCCGACAGTGCAGCGCTCGCTCAGTACTACCCCTCCGACAGCGCAGCGCTCCCTCAGTACTGCCCCTCCGACAGTGCAGCGCTCGCTCAGTACTACCCCTCCGACAGTGCAGCACTCCCTCAGTACTGCCCCTCCGACAGTGCGGCACTCCCTCAGTACTGCCCCTCCGACAGTGCGGCGCTCCCTCAGTACTGCCCCTCCGACTGTGCGGCACTCCCTCAGTACTGCCCCTCCGACAGTGCGGCGCTCCCTCAGTACTACCTCTCCGACAGTGCGGCGCTCCCTCAGTACTGGCCCTCCAACAGTGCAGCACTCCCTCAGTACTGCCCCTCCGACAGTGCAGCGCTCCCTCAGTACTGGCCCTCCGACAGTGCAGCGCTCGCTCAGTACTACCCCTCCGACAGTGCAGCGCTCCCTCAGTACTGCCCCTCCGACAGTGCAGCGCTCCCTCTGTACTGCCCCTCCGACAGTGCAGCACTCCCTCAGTACTGCCCCTCCGACAGTGTGGCGCTCCCTCAGTACTGCCCCTCCGACAGTGCGGCGCTCCCTCAGTACTGCCCCTCCGACAGTGCGGCGCTCCCTCAGTACTGCCCCTCCGACAGTGCGGCGCTCCCTCAGTACTGCCCCTCCGACAGTGCGGCGCTCCCTCAGTACTGGCCCTCCGACAGTGCGGCGCTCCCTCAGTACTGGCCCTCCGACAGTGCGGCGCTCCCTCAGTACTGCCCCTCCGACAGTGCGGCGCTCTCTCAGTACTGCCCCTCCGACAGTGCAATGCTCCCTCAGTACTACCCCTCCGACAGTGCAGCATCCCCTCAATACTGCACTGGGAGTGTCGGCCTGGATTATTCAGGGCTATGGATAAAGAGCAGGGGAGTGGGACTAATTGGAGAGCTCTTTCAAAGAGCCGGCACAGGTACGATATTGTATAGGATAAAAATAGATAAAGAAGAGGTACTTAAAAGGTTGGCAGCGCTCAAAATAGAAAAGTCACCCAGTCTGGGTGGAATACATCCTAGGTTGCTGAGGGAAGTAAGGGTGGAACTAAGATATGGGAATTATGCCAGAGGACTGGAGGATTGCAAATGTTACACCCCTATTTAAAAAAGGGGAGAGGGATAAACCCGGAAACCAGAGGCCAGTCAGCCTAACGTCAGTAGTGGGGAAACTTTGAGATAATAATGTGGGAGAAAGTTAATTGGCACTAGGTAAAGTATCGGCTAATAAAGTGAGCATGGATTTGTTAAAGGCAAATCGTGTTTGACTAACTTGATCAAGTTCTTTGATGAAGTAACGGAGAGTGTTGATGAGCATAGTGCGGTTGATGTTGTGTATATGAACTTTTAAAAGGCGTTTGACAAAGTATCACATAATAGACTTGTTAGCAAAATTGAAGCCCATGGGATTAAAGGGACAGTGGCTGCATGGATACAAAATTGGCTGAGGGACAGAAAGCAGAGAGTAGTGGTGAAGGGTTGTTTTTCAGACTGGAGGGAAGTGGGGTTCCTCATGGGTCGGTATTAGGACCACTGCTCTTTTTGATATATATTAATGACCTGGACTGGGTATACAGGGCATAATTTCAAAGTTTTCAGATGATACAACACTCAACAATGTAGTAAACAGTGAGGAGGATAGTAACGGACTTCAGGAGGACACAGACAGACTGGTGAAATGAGCAGACACGTGGCAGATGAAATTTAATGCAGGGAAGTGTGAAGTGATACATTTTGGTAGGAAGAATGAGGAGAGACAATATAAACTAAAGGGTACAATCCTAAAGGGGGTGCAGGAACAGAGACCGGGGGGTGTCCGTACACAAGTTTTTGAAGGTGGCAGGGCAGGTTGTGAAGACTGTGATTCTGTTACTTTGAAAGACGAAAACCCTCACACTAATGGAATAAACAGTGAAACTACACAGCCAATAGCTTCAACACTGGATCCCACAGCAAACAAAGAGGAAAGAGTCAGTCACACTGGCGGTCAGAGAAACTCTCCATAGCTGACCTCTTCCACTCACTTTTCCTGAATGAAGGGAGTGGATTAAAAGTCATCACACACGGAAAACATTTACTGGCAACTGGCCAACAACAACACACCCTGGGATGGTCCCAAAGTTGTGAGTGGGTGGGAGAGAAGCAGAGATGGATATTGTGTGTGAATGTGTTACACAACGCACGCACTAACACCGACTGACTAATGAATCCCACATTTACCATACTTCAGACCCAACACTTGTTTTCTTACCAAGTGTAGTCATTACTATTAAATGTAAGAGCCTGTGAAACTTGTCCTTCATATTTCTATATACTACTAACACACTGGAGTTGAGTTACAAGTTAGTTTTTCCCCTTGTTAGTTCTACCCAGAGTTAGTATTTCCCTTGGGAGACTGGATGGGTGGGTCATAGTCCATGTAAGGCTAAACATACAAGGTTATCAAACACTGGAGGCAATGTAGAAAGGGCAACCAAACTGATAGTCAACTTAAGGCTTTTGTGATATGAAGAGAGGTTGAAGTGCCTGGGATTTTTATTTTGGAGAGAAGGCTCAGGGCAGATTCAAGATTCTGAAGGGCTTGGCACAAACTCCAATACCAGAGGGAATGTGCGCAGTCATTCCGAGAGCGGTGAGTGTGTGGAGTGGACTGCCCAGAGAGTGTGAGAACATTTGAGGGAGAGTTGGACAGATCTTTGAGGGACTAGGCGATTGAGGGGGAATTAGATTTTGAGGCTAGCCTAATGAACTGCACAGACTTGTCTGGTCTCAAGCACGCCAAACAGGTCTGGTATCCAATTGGAGTCGAACTCCAAGGGTTAAATTACGAGGAGTGATTACACAAACTAGGGTTGTATTCCCTGGAATTTAGAAGGTTAAGGGTTGATCTGATCGAAGTTTTCAAGATATTAAGGGGAACAGATAGGGTAGATAAGAGAGAAACTATTTCCGCTGGTTGGGGATTCTAGGACTAGGGGGCAGAGTCTAAAAATTAGAGCCAGACCTTTCAGGAGTGAAATTAGGAAACACTTCGACACACAAAGGGTGGTAGATGTTTGGAACTCTCTTCCGCAAACGGCAATTGATGCTGGGTCAATTGTTAATTTTAAATCTGAGATTGACAGATTTTTGTTAGCCAAAGGTATTAAGGGATATGGGCCAAAGACGGGTAAATGGAGTTAGGTCGCAGATCAGCCATGATCTCATTGAATGGCGGGGCTCAATGGCCTCCTCCTGTTCCTATGTTTCCCCATTCACTGGTGCCCTCCCCAATTCCCCCATTTGCTGGTACCATCCCCAATTCCCCATTTACTGGTGTGTACCCCCCGCAATTGATACTGAGAAGTGCAGAGGAACAAAGGGACCTTGGAGTGCATGTCCACAGATCCCTGAAGGTAGCAGGACAGGTAGATAAGGTGGTTAAGGCATACAAGATACTTTCATTTATTAGTCGAGGCATAGAATATAAGAGCAGAGAGGTTATGCTTGAGCTGTATAAAACATATGTGCCTCTTCATTAACCCCTCCCCCCCGCCGCTGCTCCTCCATTATAAAGAATGGGAATCTATAGATGGGACCTCGTGCTAAACGCAAGCTTTGATGGCCGAAGGTCACCACTGGTCTCCTTCAGGAACTGCCCAGTGTCCCCAGGTAGTCACTTGTTTAGCTTCTGACTGACTTCTTCCTGTTCCAGTATTCTCCCCTCCTCAGGGCACGCACTCGCCTCGGGATGCACTCCCATGGGTGCCAGTTGCCCCTCCGTTACCTCCCGCAAGGGCCCATTCTTCATGTGTGAAGAACATGAGAAGATTAGTAGGCCATTCAGCCCTTCGAGCCTGTCCGCCATTCTATTCCTCTGGCAGACTAGTCACATACTGATGGATCTCAATCAGGGACAGGAACCCTGACTGATTTTTCTCCCCTTCCTAAACCAATTCTAGTCCCTACTGCCATCTGAGCGGAGACCAGCTAGCAAACCGAGGATCGAAGTTGGGACCTGGCCTTCCTTGTGTGTGTCCTATAAAAGAAACAGACAAAGACCATGCGTTGATAGCTCCCTTCGTGCCCTCAGGACACCCCAAGCAATGAATTACTTTCAAAGGTCAGCCACAGCTGTTTCTGGGCCAGCTCTGCCGATACAATGCTTCACCTGGGAGGAGCCATGAGCGAGAAGCACAGAACTTACTCTGGATCTGAGGACTGTAGGGGTCTTTAATGGAAATCGCTGGGTCCAGAACTCTGTAGATCACCTGCAAAGAAAGAAAACAACTTTAATCAGTATTATGTCCGTGTGTAATTGAGACACGGACTGCAGGAGTTGGTTATAACAGGTCTTTACTGAGTGGAGACAAACTGGAACAAACTATGCAAAGTTACTACACAGGCTTATATACAGGGGTGGTCACTACTGGTACTGCAGTATACAGGGGCTGCAGAATATAGTTCCTTCTGCAAAGTACATACACTACAATTCCTCCCCTTTTAGCTAAACAGTACATAACATTCGATTAATAATTAAATAATATATTTACAATTACAGTTGTCATATACATTAGCTGAAGTTAAGCAATTATAAGTTCAGTCTTTGAGGAGGCTTCCTGATTCTGTCTGGATAACGCCTCTTTGGGGTATCAGGTTCTTCTGGCAGAGTTGATTCGGAATCAACGTCGTTGTTGGGTTCGTCTGCTTCCAATATTCCCGATTCTGAGGTAGATGCAATTGGTATTTCGGTTTCATCACCAGGGGTATCGGATCGTGGTGTGGAATTGACGTTTTCCAGTGACTCTAGAATCTGGTCAGCATGGCGTCTTACAATGCTCTCTCCAACGTCCACGGTATACATTAGAGGTCCTTGCCATGTACAGATCATTCCTGGCTGCCATTTCTCTGTGCGGTAGTCCCGGGCCAAAACTGGTTGACCTATCTTAAAACTCCTGGTCGGCCTTTCATTCATATTCTTAAACTGCCTGTTCGCCACATCTCTTCTGATGTTTGGCTTAACCAAATCCAAGCGGCATCGTAGTCTTCGATTGAAGAACATCATGGCTGGAGTTTGGTTGGTAACCGCATGTGTCGCATTCCGGTAGGCAAACAAGAAGTTATCCACCTTGTGTTGTAGGGTTATGTCTTCATTACACATTGCCTTGATAGCCTTCTTGAATGTTTGAACGAACCTCTCAGCCAATCCATTGGTGGCTGGATGATATGGGGCGGATGTGTAATGCTTAACACCATTGTTCTTTAAGAACCTCCGGAACTCTTCAGACACAAACTGTGGTCCATTGTCGGAGCAAATCTGTTCAGGCAGCCCATTTCTGGCGAATATGGTTCGTAAGACTGTGATAGTTTTTTCTGTGGTGGTTGAGGACATTTTTATTACCTCTGGCCACTTTGAATGTGCATCCACCGCAATTAAAAACATCGAGTCCATAAATGGACCAGCAAAATCAATGTGCACCCTTTGCCATGGAGATGAGGGCCACTCCCATGGATGTAGAGGGGCTTATGGTGGGGCGTTTTGGACCTTCTGGCATCCTGTACAGCTCTTGGTCATCTCTTCGATTTCTCTATCGATTCCCGGCCACCACACAAACGCTCTGGCTAAGTTCTTCATTTTTACCCCTCCCAGATGACCCTCATGAAGCTCATTGAGCACTCTATCCTTCAATTTGGGTGGAATTACTAATCTGGATCCACACATCAAGGTTCCTCTGCACACTGACAGCTGTTCTCTTCTCGGCAAGAATGCTGGCAACAGTGGTTCGCCATGTGCTGGCCATCCCTTCACCGTTAAATCATAGACCCAGGAGAGTGTCGGGTCATTTCGTGTTTCCTTTTCTATGTTTGCATTCGTCACAGGTAGACATTCGACTATGGTCGAGTGGAATATCTCCACTGGATCCACTGCAGGTGCTTCTTCCACCATCGGCAACGGTAGGCGCGACAATCCATCAGCATTCCCATGCTGTTTAGTTCCTTTGTACTCGATGTCATATTGGTGTGCCCCTAGGAAAAGGGACCACCTCTGTAGCCGTTGTGCTGTCATTATCGGGACGCCCTTCTGAGGGTCGAAAATGGAGACAAGAGGTTGATGATCAGTTAGTAGAGTAAATTTCTGACCGTGCAGGTAGTGATTGAACTTCTTCACCCCCCACACCAGGCTGAGGGCCTCTCTGTCAATCTGGGCGTAGTTACGCTCGGCTGAAGTTAACGAGCGTGACGCAAAAGCTATCGGCCTCTCTGAACCATCAAGGAATTTATGTGACAGTACCGCTCCAATGCCGTAGGGAGATGCATCACACGCCAGTCTTATCGGTAGTGATGGGTTTAGTGAGCCAATACTTCTCTTGAAGTGATTAGGTCTTTACTTTTCTGAAAGGCCCGCTTACATTCATCGCTCCATTTCCACGCTACTCCAGTTTGTAGCAGGGCGTTCAGTGGGTGCAGAATTGTGGACAAATTCGGCAAAAACTTATGGTAGTAATTCACCAATCCGAGGAATGACCTCAGTTGCGACACATTTTCAGGCGCTGGAGCCTTAACTACCGCTTCAATTTTGTCAGGGGACTTATGTAACCCCTCTTCATCAATCACGTGGCCACAATACGATATCTGTTTCTTAAAAAACTTGCACTTGGGGCGATTGGCTCGTAGCCCATGTTCTCTTAGTCTAGTGAGCACCTGCTCTAGGTTGGCAAGGTGTTCACTGTCATCTTCACCTGTCACTAGGATGTCGTCCAAGTAACACTGAGTCCCCGGAATCCCTTGCAGGACTTGTTCCATCGCTCCTTGCCATATTGCCGGAGCTGATGCTACTCCGAATACCAGTCGATTGTACTGGTAAAGACCTTTGTGAGTGTTTATCGTGAGATACTTCCTAGAGGTTTCTTCAACCTCCATCTGCAAATATGCTTGTGCTAGGTCAATTTTTGTAAAACGCTTCCCTCCAGATAGTGAGGTGAAAATATCTTCTATCCTCGGGAGAGGATATTGTACTGTGTGAAGGACTGGGTTTACCATCACCTTGAAGTCCCCACAGATGCGAACCTTCCTTGGCTCCTCAGACTTATTGTTTAACGTTTTCTTCATGGCAGGAACGATGGGTGTCGCCCACTCGCTCCAGTCTACCTTAGATAACACGCCTGCATTCTCCAGACTCTCCAGCTCTGCCTCGACGGCTGGGCGAATTGCATATGGTACCGGTCTTGCTTTGAAAAACTTGGGAATTGCATTCTCTTCTATTTTTATCGAGGCGGTTACGCCTTTAAGAGTTCCCAGTTCTTGTTGAAATACCTCTTTGGCGTTAGCTAAGATTTTTGACAATCGTCCAGGTGTGGCGTCGTCATCCTTTTTACCAGCCACCGTCAGTGCGTGAATGGAGTGCCAGTCTAAACTTATCTTTCTGATCCATTCACGTCCCAATAACGGTGGTCCACCATCTTGAAGTATGTACAGATACAATTTCTGTATTCCTTGCCGTTGTATTCGACAGGCACCCTTATTTTCCCTCTGGGGTATACTTTTTGCCCCGTATACGTCTTCAAGACAATGGATGTCTCTTTCAAGGGTATGTGTGAGAATAGCCGCTCGTAGTCTCGTCGATTCATGACGGTCAGGGCTGATCCTGTATCCAATTCCATTTTGACTTGGGACCCTGCTATCGTGAGGGTGACCCAAATGGTTCGGTGATCCTCTTTTGCGATTACGTTGTGAAGTTTGAGACAGCTTAGTCTCTTGTTCCCGGATTCACTATCGCTCATCTGGTCTTCGGAACTACTGTCCGTCATCTTTTGTACTTTCCTGTACTGTTCCTTAGTAGCCTTTTTGTTGTCGTTAGTCTTCTTCCCAGACCTGCAAACTCGTGCAATGTGTCCCATCTTTCCGCATTGCCTGCATATTTTGTCCTTGGACCAGCAGTCCTTCTGGCCATGGGTTGTTCTGCCGCAGCGATAACATTTTTCAAATCCCCGTGTCATTTCGTGGGTGCCGTATTCCTGTGGCTTTTGCTGTATTTCCGCAGCTCCCCTTGCTGCTGCTTCGTACGATACTGCCACGCTGAAAGCCTTATCTAGCGTCAGCTCTTTTTCTGAGAGTAACCTCTTCTGGGTTCCTTCACTCAGGAGTCCACAGACAAATTTGTCCCGTAGGGTATCTGCCAGTCCTGCTTTGAACTGGCAGTGCTTTGATAGCTTGTGTAGTTCCGTAAGGTAATCAGCATTGCTCTCATCTTTATGCTGATTTCTCCTGTGGAATTTAAATCTTTCTGCTATCAGCAGCGGTGTAGGATTTATGTGTTCCTGTAGGATATCAACAATTTCGTTAAAACTCTTCGCCATCGGTTTGGCTGGAGTAATCAGGTTCCGCAATAGGCCGTACGTTCTTGCGCCCATTAAGTTTAGTAGTACCGATGCCTTTTTCTCATCGGCTACTTCGTTTGCCTCGCAATATACTTCGACTCTTTCCACATACGTGGTCCAGTCTTCTATTGCATTATCGAAGGCAGTGATATTGCCAGTCTTCGGCATCTTGGAAATCTAAGATGGCGCCTACCGCGCTTTGCCTTCTTCCCCGATTTAACAAAATGGCGCCTCCCGCGACTTCCGTCTTCTCCGCTGCTGCTAGCGCTGTTGCTGGCGTTTTACGCCTTGATGGCGACGCCCTATGGTCTTCGCGCACTTCCCCCCGCGCTGCTGCTAACGCCGCTCTCCGCGGTTCTCGTGGCAAACTGCAGCTCCTCGCGGCTTTCTGTGCTTCTAATTTCTTTTATGTCCCCGTCGTCGGAGCAACCCTGCGGGACACTTTCCTCCCTCTTCTCGGGTCTGTACGCTGCCCGGCTTCGTAGCACCGGCTGTGTGCTCCACCCTCTCTCTCTCTCTCTCTCTCCTCTTCCCGACAACGCTGCTCGGCCCCGTTGAAAAGCCACCCGATCAAGCTCTAGCCCGCCGCAGCCCAGGAAGGATCAGTGTACTACCTGCCACCAGCCCGATTAGCTGGAACACCATCGACAGGATAACCAAGCCCCGCTCTCGACAGCCTCTCCTGCAAATCTTCAACTCCGATGAATCAGAGGCGGTTGCCCACGGTCGACGCCCGTTTCTTCTGATTGTTTTATTTTATTTTATTTTTTTCTTTCTTCCTTCTGGCCTCGACCTCTGACAACTTCGCTTCAGGGATGGATCCCCATGAGGTGGTGCAGACTGTAGGTAAGTTCGGATCTGCTCGTCGCCAGTATTATGTCCGTGTGTAATTGAGACACGGACTGCAGGAGTTGGTTATAACAGGTCTTTACTGAGTGGAGACAAACTGGAACTAGCTATGCAAAGTTACTACACAGGCTTATATACAGGGGTGGTCACTACTGGTACTGCAGTATACAGGGGCTGCAGAATATAGTTCCTTCTGCAAAGTACATACACTACAATCAGAATGTAAACTGTTGAGAACAAGTGGAAAGAAAAATACATCCCTATCTGGATTAGGCCTTCTCCCCGCTCCCCGAGGAGTCCTTTCCCAGTAGACGCTCCTCCCGTGGACCCCCCTCCCCGCGGACCCTTCTCCCCCCATCCGTGGACCCCACCCCCCCGTGATCCCCTCCCCCCACCGTGGACCCCCCTCCGGCCCCCCCACCCCGCCCGTGGTCCCCTCCCCTGCCCCCGTGGTCCCCTCCCCTGCCCCCGTGGACCCCCCTCCCCGTGGACCCTTCCCCCCCACCCGTGGACCCCACCCCCCCATGGTCCCCTCCCCTGCCCCCATGGACCTCCCCCCCCGTGGTCCCCTCCCCCGCCCCCGTGGACCCCCCCCATGGATCCCCTCCCCTCCAACAGTGTGGCTCTCCCTCAGTACTACACTGGGAGTGTCGGCCTGGATTATGGCCTCAAGTTCTGAAGGCAGACCGGGGAGTCCAAGAAGTGCATTGCACCTATTCGCATCCCTGAACAAGTGTTTGTTTTGTCACTCACCTCTCCCTCAGTCGAAGGCTCAATGTCGGAGTAGCGCGATTCACAGATGACGTCATCCACCTTTCTCAGGGGCCCCCGTGACACGTTCTTGAAATCAGAGGCACAATCGTAGCTGAAGTACCGATAGACCTGCCACGTGTGGCCAAAGTCTGCCGAGCGCTCAATCAACAGGGCAGCCGGTCTGAAGGTCTGTGGAGAGACAATCCCAATTACACGCTTTGCTCCTTCAAGTCTTTCCCTCTAATTTCCTCTCCTTCTTTGCTAACTCTTACTGGGTGCTACAGGTGCCCACCAGTAACTCACCCAAGTGGCTGATCTTCATGTGGGATTCAAGTGAGCGGTGACAATATATTCAACTGTGGAGGCATCAAAGCCAAACAAAAGTGAGGGGCAACATGCTATTCGACTGTGGAATCATTACAGTCAAACCGAGTGAGCGGCAACATACTATTCGACTGTGGAGGCTCCACAGTTGAACCCGATGTTGTCCTCACTTGATGTCTGAACATGCACTTTCTATGGATGGAGGGGTGTGAAGTTTAATAGGACAGTAGGAACCCTGGCTTATTTTCCTGAGACCAGAGGTGCTGAGGCCAACTTTAGTGTCCTTTCTCCTGCCCCAGCTGAGATCAGCACAGACCAGGGATCAAACCCGAGGCCGTCTTGGCTTGTGTGGCTTAGCAGAGGGGTGAATGAAAAAGTAAGAGGGAATGAACTCATGTTATTTCCACCTGATCCCGCACACGTGTGTTCAACATGCTTCTACACGTATGTGGAGGATACCCAGCTCTATCTCCGCTATCAATTTAACTGCTGTGGTAAGGGTGTCAGCCGTGGCACAGTGGGTAGCTCTCTCGCCTCTGAGTCAGAAGGTTATGGGTTCCAGTCCCACTCCAGGGACTTGAACACAAAAGGGTGTATGCCGCTCTTGGGCAACACAAAGGATTAAAAAAAAAATCTCCTGGGGATGTGGGTGTCGCTGGCAAGGCCAGCATTTATTGCCCGTCCCTAATTACCCTGAGAAGGTGGTGGTGGCCCTTATCTTGAACCACTGGTGGCGGTTTTGATACAACTGAGGGGCTTGTTTCAGAGGACTAGTCACATATAGGCCCAGACCGGGTAAAGACGGCAGGTTTCCTTCCCTCAAGGACAATCCGACAGCTTCATGGTCACTTTTACTGAGCCCGGCTTTGAGGTGAAGAAATCGCCGTGGGCCTCCCAATCGAGGCTCCCTCCAGCTAGCCATTGATCTCGAGACCAACCAACAACCACTTGGCTCCAGTCAGTCCCAAACAAAGCTCAGCTCCAGCTCACACACTGCAGGTCGCTACGCCCGAGATGAGGAAGCTGTGATTGTTGCTCACAAACTGCCCAAACTCCCAGCTGGTCAGTCGTAGCAGCTTCTCATTTCCAGATTTTTCACTATGGTGGGATTTGAACTCATGTTCTCGAGATCACTGATCCAGCAACACACCCCCTACCCACCAGTACCCCTTGTACCCTTGGCTTGTATTCAGACAGGGGTCCTACAGATGTGAGGATTTTTTTGCATTATTCTTTCTTGGGATGTGGGCGTCGCTGGCAAGGCCGGCGTTTATTGCCCATCCCTGATCGCCCTGAGAAGGTGGTGGTGAGCCTTCTTCTTGAACCGCTGGTCATGGATTTGATACAGCTGGGTGCCTCGCTAGGCCACTTCAGGGGGCAGTTAACCCTGCGCGCTTGCATGCCTACCTTAAACGTCATGATGAGGTGGGTGAAGTGGAATTCAGCCTCCAGGTCCAGACGTAAATGGACATTCGACACACCTGCAGGAAAAAAATCCATCAGCCTCGGCAAGTCCAAGGGATCGGCCAGGAATGGTTGGGGACCCGGGACCAGGACCGGCCTCGGCTGAGAGGCTCCACTGTGCTGGCGGGAGAGTCCGATGAGCAACAAGTTCGGGACACTTCAGTCCAGTACGTAGTCGAACTCACAGCACAACATGGCACCTAATTCCGATTTGACTCAGAGGTTACAGAGGGCTAAGGTGGTAATTCGGAAATGCTAGACTGGTGCGGTAAGGGGCATTCTACAAAGGTTGGGACAGTGGAGAGTTCAGAGAGCAGGCAACACAATCGCACTTTCTAAACCTGTCAGTGACCTTTTATTATATTTGATAAAGATCTCGACATACTTGGAATTGTCACAGGTGCAAAGTTTCTGTCGCACTCACACCCTATTAGCTCAAGTATCGTAATACAACAGGAAGCCATTCGCCAAAGAGCAGGAAACATATTCAAAGAGTAGGATTCCCCTCAGACTTCCCTCAGCAGCAGTCTAATTGACCTGGGGTTTCAAGCAGTCCCCCACAGTTAGTATTGAGCAAGAAGGTCTGATTTCTGCTCTGGTCCAAAGGATATTGAACTGCGTTGGAGGTGGGGGTAGTGCCTGTTACACGCGCGCCCGTTACACGGCCCGCCCGTTACACGCCCAACCATTACATGCCCACCCGTTACACACCCGCCCATTACACGCCCGCCCGTTACACGCCCCGCCCATTACACGGCCCGCCCGTTACACGCCCAACCATTACACGCCCACCCGTTACACACCCGCCCATTACACGCCCGCCCGTTACACACCCGCCCATTACACGCCCGCCCGTTACCTGCCCCGCCCGTTACCTGCCCCGCCCGTTACACACCCGCCCGTTACCTGCCCCGCCCATTACCTGCCCCGCCCGTTACCTGCCCCGCCCGTTACACGCCCGCCCGTTACTCCCCTCCACTAATTTCAATAGAAAAGGAGAATCGGGCGGGTGCGTAACGG
Organism: Somniosus microcephalus; assembly: GCF_052327205.1. Taxonomy (NCBI): domain Eukaryota; kingdom Metazoa; phylum Chordata; class Chondrichthyes; order Squaliformes; family Somniosidae; genus Somniosus; species Somniosus microcephalus. The sequence goes on along the minus strand of NC_140997.1, from coordinate 235,979,154 downwards.
GTGGGTGGGGGGGGGCATAACAGGCGGGGGTCGCATAACGGGCAAGGAGTGTGTAACGGGCGGGGGTGAGTAACGGGCGGGGTGTGTAACGGGCGGGGTGTGTTACGGGCGGGGTGTGTTACGGGCGGGGTGTGTAATGGGCGGGGTGTGTAACGGGCGGGGTGTGTAACGGGCGGGGTGTGTTACGGGCGGGGTGTGTAACGGGCGGGGTGTGTTACGGGCGGGGTGTGTTACGGGGGGTGTGTTACGGGCGGGGTGTGTTACGGGCGGGGTGTGTTACGGGCGGGGTGTGTAACGGGCGGGGTGTGTTACGGGCGGGGTGTGTTACGGGCGGGGTGTGTTACGGGCGGGGTGTGTTACGGGCGGGGTGTGTTACGGGCGGGGTGTGTAACGGGCGGGGTGTGTTACGGGCGGGGTGTGTTACGGGCGGGGTGTGTTACGGGCGGGGTGTGTTACGGGCGGGGTGTGTTACGGGCGGGGTGTGTTACGGGCGGGGTGTGTAACGGGCGGGGTGTGTAACGGGCGGGGTGTGTAACGGGCGGGGTGTGTTACGGGCGGGGTGTGTTACGGGCGGGGGTGAGTAACGGGCGGGGTGTGTAACGGGCGGGGTGTGTAACAGGCGGGGTGTAATCTGCTACCCCTGGTGGGGGTGGGGGAGTGGGGAGAGGGGGAGTGGAGGTAGTTGGGAGAGGGGAGGGGGGGGAGTGGGGAGAGGGGAGCGGGAGGAGTGATGACTGTTTAAAGACAATCTCTTCTTTCAGCTAAAGGACCTGTGTAGTCAAAAGGAAGCGAGACAGATAACACAAGGAGCAAATTGACTGAAGCTTGCCCTGGGAGGCCCCTCCATATCTTGGCACTCCCTGCTGATCACAATACGCACCATAGCAAGACTTGTTGCATGAAGGAATCTAGCCGAAACAAGGCTGTGATTGAATCGCATGCACACTGCTGCTGCCTGACCCTGAACAGACCCCCCAGCTGAACTTCCTGGCTGTGTGACCACCTCACCCCCGCCACCGCTCCCACCTCCCCCTCCTCCACCAAAGTTTCAGCTGTAACAGCACTCTGACAGTGCAGCCTGTTTCACTGCAGAGCAGATTCCTCAGAATTTTCCATTGACGTAGAGAGTCAGGAACATGCATTAAAGAACAATCTGGAATTCCTTTCCATAAATGCCTTTAGCAGAGGGATGAATTAAAAATTAAGAGGGAATGAGTTCACGTTATTCCCACCTGATCCCGCACACGTGTGCTCAACACGCTTCTACACGTATGTAGACGATACCCAGCTCTATCTCCGCTATCAATTCAACCGTTGTGGTAAGGGTGTTAGCCGTGGCACAGTGGGTAGCTCTCTCGCCTCCGAGTCAGAAGGTTATGGGTTCCAATCCCACTCCAGAGACTCGGGCATAAAAATCTAGGCCGACACTCCCAGTGCCAGTACTGAGGGAGCGCCGCACTGTCGGAGGGGCAGTACTGAGGGAGCGCCGCACTGTCGGAGGGGCAGTACTGAGGGAGCGCCGCACTGTCAGAGGTGCCGTCTTTCGGATGAGATGTTAAACCGAGGCCCCGTCTCCCCTCTCAGGCGGATGTAAAAGATCCCACGGCCACTATTTCAAAGAAAAGTTCTCCGCGGTGTCCTGGACAATATTTATCCCTCAACCAACGTCAGTGAAACAGATTATCTGGTCATTATCACATTGCTGTTTGTGGGAGCTTGCTGTGCGCAAATTGGCTGCCACGTTTCCTACATTACAACAGTGACTACACTTCAAAAAGCACTTCATTGGCTGAGGTCGTGAAAGGCGCTATATAAATGCAAGTTGTTGTTTTTGTTGTGTGTGTGCACATAAGGTGTCTGTGCAAACGTGTATGCATGTTCAAGAGTGGGTAACGTAAGAATGTTCGTGAGTGGGAGTGTGTGAGTGTGTATGAGAGAATGTGTGTGATGGTGTGTGTGCGCATGTCAACTTCAGTTACCCACTCTTGAACATGCATTCACGTTTGCACACACACCTTATGTGCACACACACAACAAAAACTTGTATTTATATAGCGCCTTTAACATAGTAAAACGTCCCACAGATTGAAACACACTCACACTCTCCAACACATTACTTTACACACACACACTCCCACACACTAGGGTAGATCTTGACTGTGCAGTAGTGTAAAATGGATGGTAGTGAATCAGCTGCCTGTTTGACATCTCTCCTGATTTTTATTTTCATCGACTTCAGTCCAATTGGTCCATGTTGAGTGTGCATGAGTATGAGCTGTGTGTGTGAGTCTATGAGTGTGTGTGTGCGAGTATGTGAGAATGTATATGAGAGTGTATGAGTATGTGTGTGAGAGTGTGTGTGTGTGAGAGTGTGTGTGTGTGAGAGTGTGTGAGTGTAAATGTGTGTGTGTGTCAGTGTGGATATAACATGTGGAAGGGATCAGACCTTGGCTGTGATGCCACCCATGACCCAACATCCCACTGACGCTCACTGTTCAGGTCCATACAGGAAGATTAAGCACTTGGTAAAGTTGCAGAGTGCGTCTCACAGAACCCCTGGGAGGGGGAGAATCAGGGAGAAATCTTCGTCTGGGACAGGCGCTAAGAGCTGCTCTAAATACTCTGACCAACCTCCAGCATTCCATAGGGAAGAGATGGAAAACAGCAGCACAGAACCGCCCCGAGGATTAACTCCGGTGTTGGGGAGCAGCAATGAGGAGAGGGGAGGTAACAATGCTTGTCCCAGTAACCAACAGCCCCTGCATAAACCCAAGACATATATTTTTCCTGTGATATGTGGCAGCGTGCTGCAATTCTGCTCCGGACACTATCTGGCCTATTCATACATTCCAGGGAGAAAAACAGGAAGAGTGCAGCGGTCGAATGCTGTTTGTTCTGGGAGAAGCAGCTTTCTTACACACTAACCCTACTGTTCCCTCACCGCCTCAGGACTGGGCACAACACACAAACATCTGTGCACGGCCATTCAGTGGAGAACCGAAGAGAGATACTTTCTGTCGATAGTTCACTCTGACTCCCTTTCTCCTCCGTCTCCTGAAGGCTGGGACTCTTGCCAGGGCACAGTTCCTCACTCGAATGGCCATTATTTGTGAGTGAGCCCACACATCAAGGGTTGGACAGGCTGGTCAATCATTTGGCTGATGGCACGGCCGCCAATGGTGGGGCAAAGTGAGGGTAGGGGGTGCACAAGAGGCCAGAGTCAAGGGTAGCAGAGTTCAGTGTGGAGGCAGTTGTAAGGTTGGCGAGGTTAGAGGTAGGAAGGGGCGAGGCAATGGAGGGGTTTAAACACAAGGATAGGAATTTAAAATCTGAGGTTTTGGTGGACCGGGAGACAATGTAGGTCAGCGAGCACAGGGGGTGATGGGTGAACGGGACTGGGTGTGAGTTAGGACACGGGGCAGTGAGCACAGGGGGTGAGGGGTGAACGGGACTGGGTGTGAGTTAGGACACGGGGCAGTGAGCACAGGGGGTGATGGGTGAACGAGGCTGGGTGTGAGTTAGGACATGGGGCAGTGAGCACAGGGGGTGATGGTTGAACAGGACTGGGTGCGAGTTAGGACACGGGGCAGTGAGCACAGGGGGTGATGGGTGAACGGGACTTGGTGTGAGTTAGGACACGGGGCAGTGAGCACAGGGGGTGATGGGTGAACGGGACTGGGTGCGAGTTAGGACACGGGGCAGTGAGCACAGGGGGTGATGGGTGAACGGGACTGGGTGTGAGTTAGGACACGGGGCAGTGAGCACAGGGGGTGATGGGTGAACGGGACTGGGTGCGAGTTAGGACACGGGGCAGTGAGCACAGGGGGTGATGGGTGAACGGGACTGGGTGTGAGTTAGGACACGGGGCAGTGAGCACAGGGGGTGATGGGTGAACGGGACTGGGTGCGAGTTAGGACACGGGGCAGCAGAGTTTTGGATGAGCTGGAGTTTACGCAGGGTGCAATGTGGGAGGCTGGTCAGGAGAGTGTTGGAATAGTCGAGTCTGGAGGTAACAAAGGCACGGTGAGGGTTTTAGAAGTAGATAAGCTGAGGTAGGGGCGGAGATGAGCAATATTACGGAGTTGGAAGTAGGCAGTTTTTGAGATGGAGAGAATATTGGGTCGGAAGCTCAGCTCCGAGCCAAATAGGATACCGAGGTTGTGAACAGTCTGGTTCAGCCTGAGGCAGTGACCAGGGAGAGGGATGGAGTCGGTGGCTAGTGAATGGAGTTTGTGGTGGGGACCAAAGACAATGGTATTGCTGTTTCCAATATTTAATTGGAGGAAGTTTCTGCTCATCCAAGACTGGATGTCAGACTAGCAGCCTGATGAATCTGAGACAGTGGAGGGGTTGAGAGAGGTGGTGGTGAGGTTGAGCTGGGTGTCGTCAGTGAATGTTTGGAATCTGACCCCATGTCTGCAGATGATGTCAACAAGGGCAGCATGCAGATCAGGAAGGGGAGCAGGGCCAAGGACAGATTCCTGGGGGATTATAGAGTTAACAGTGAGAGGGCAGGAAGAGAAACCATTGCTGGAGATTCTCCAGTGTGGATACAAGTGTGTGCAGTCTCACTCAGCTGAACAAGAGAGGAAAGACGCTGGAGGAGGATGGTGTCGAGTGGGTCAGATACAAAACATTTTTAACAGTTAAGCTGTTTTTGGTGATGGTTAAGAAAGAAAGAAAGACTTGCATTTATATAGCACCTTTCATGACCACTGGATATCTCAAAGCGCTTTACAGCCAATGAAGTACTTTTGGAGTGTAGTCACTGTTGTAATATAGGAAACGCGGCAGCCAATTTACACACAGCAAGCTCCCACAAACAGCAATGTGATAATAGCCAGATAATCTGTTTTTATTATGTTAATTGAGGGATAAATATTGGCCAGGACTCCGGGGAGAACTCCCCCTGCTCTTCTTCGAAATAGTGCCATGGGATCTTTTATGTCCACCCGAGAGAGCAGACAGGGCCTCGGTTTAACGTCTCATCTGAAAGACGGCACCTCCGACAGTGCAGCACTCCCTCAGCACTACACTGGAGTGTCAGCCTAGATTTATGTGCTCACGTCCCTGGAGTGGGACTTGAACCCACAACCTTCTGACTCGGAGGCGAGGGTGCTACAGCCGACACTGAGGGGTGAATACTGGCCAGGACACTGGGAACAACTCACTGTCCTCCTTCAGATAGTGCCGTAGGATCTTTAATACCCACCAGTCAAACAGGACCTCCGTTTCAAACTTATCCAAGGAGAATGCAGCATTCCCTGGAGTGTCCAAGGGCTTTAGTCCAGGTGTAGGACCGAACCGACAACCTTCTGATTCAGAGCCAAGAGTTCTACCAACTGAGCCAAGCTGCCAGCTACACCAGTGGGTCCGTGTGAGGTCAGGGCTGTGTCTAACACGAGATCCCCCGGCCTCCCCCTCACCGTATCGCAAGGTTTATGGACTCACCGTTCTCTGATTGCCACCACGCCTTCTTACGATATTGTGCGAAAGTTGTAATCACGTTTTCCACCCGGTGGCTGTTGGGATTGCGCAGTCGGTCGTACGGTTTACGGGAGTCGCAGATGAAACATTTTTTCTCATCCTGTTCGAGACCAAACAAACAAATCATTATAACTGGGTCTTGGGCAGTGGACGAATCGACCGATAGGCAATCACAGCCCGAATTACGCCACGCCCCAATTTCATTCTGTTGTCGGTTTTGCATTACTGCCCAAGACCCAGTTATAACCCACTGAGTGTAAAGAAAGTCAAAATCACCCCGTCACACCCCTCCTGAAAGTGCTGACTCTCACTGGGGTACAGTTCCACAGACACTGACTCTCATTGGGGTACAGTTCCACAGACACTGACTCTCACTGTGGTACAGTTCCACAGACACTGACTCTCACTGGGGTACAGTTCCACAGACACTGACTCTCATTGGGGTACAGTTCCACAGACACTGACTCTCATTGGGGTACAGTTCCACAGACACTGACTCTCACTGGGGTACAGTTCCACAGACACTGACTCTCACAGGGGTACAGTTCCACAGACACTGACTCTCACTGGGGTACAGTTCCACAGACACTGACTCTCACTGGGGTACAGTTCCACAGACACTGACTCTCACTGGGGTACAGTTCCACAGACACTGACTCTCACTGGGGTACAGTTCCACAGACACTGACTCTCACTGGGGTACAGTTCCACAGACACTGACTCTCACTGGGATACAGTTCCACAGACACTGACTCTCACTGGGGTACAGTTCCACAGACACTGACTCTCACTGGGGTACAGTTCCACAGACACTGACTCTCATTGGGGTGCAGTTCCACAGACACTGACTCTCACTGGGGTACAGTTCCACAGACACTGACTCTCACTGGGGTACAGTTCCACAGACACTGACTCTCACTGGGGTACAGTTCCACAGACACTGACTCTCATTGGGGTGCAGTTCCACAGACACTGACTCTCACTGGGGTACAGTTCTACAGACACTGGCTCTCACTGGGGTACAGTTCCACAGACACTGACTCTCACTGGGGTACAGTTCCACAGACACTGACTCTCACTGGGGGACAGTTCCACAGACACTGACTCTCACTGGGGTACAGTTCCACAGACACTGACTCTCACTGGGGTGCAGTTCCACAGACACTGACTCTCACTGGGGTACAGTTCTACAGACACTGACTCTCACTGGGGTACAGTTCCACAGACACTGACTCTCACTGGGGTACAGTTCCACAGACACTGACTCTCACTGGGGTAAAGTTCCACAGACACTGACTCTCACTGGGGTACAGTTCCACAGACACTGACTCTCACTGGGGTACAGTTCCACTGACACTGACTCTCACTGGGGTACAGTTCCACAGACACTGACTCTCACTGGGGTACAGTTCCACTGACACTGACTCTCACTGGGGTACAGTTCCACAGACACTGACTCTCACTGGGGTACAGTTCCACTGACACTGACTCTCACTGGGGTACAGTTCCACAGACACTGACTCTCACTGGGGTACAGTTCCACTGACACTGACTCTCACTGCGGTACAGTTCCACCGACACTGACTCTCACTGGGGTACAGTTCCACAGACACTGATTCTCACTGGGGTACAGTTCCACAGACACTGACTCTCACTGGGGTACAGTTCCACAGACACGGACTCTCACTGGGGTACAGTTCCACAGACACTGACTCTCACTGGGGTACAGTTCCACAGACGCTGACTCTCACTGGGGTACAGTTCCACAGACACTGACTCTCACTGGGGTACAGTTCCACAGACACTGACTCTCACGGAGGTACAGTTCCACAGACACTGACTCTCACTGGGGTACAGTTCCACAGACACTGACTCTCACTGGGGTACAGTTCCACAGACACTGACTCTCACTGGGGTACAGTTCCACAGACACGGACTCTCACTGGGGTACCGTTCCACAGACACTGACTCTCACTGGGGTACAGTTCCACAGGCACTGACTGTCACTGGGGTACAGTTCCACAGACGCTGACTCTCACTGGGGTACAGTTCCACAGACACTGACTCTCGCTGGGTACAGTTCCACAGACACTGACTCTCACTGGGGTACATTTCCACAGACACTGACTCTCACTTGGGTACAGTTCCACAGACACTGACTCTCACTGGGGTGCAGTTCCACAGACACTGACTCTCACTGGGGTACAGTTTCAGAGACAATGACTCTCACTGGGGTACCGTTCCACAGACACTGACTCTCACTGGGGTACAGTTCCACAGGCACTGACTGTCACTGGGGTACAGTTCCACAGACGCTGACTCTCACTGGGGTACAGTTCCACAGGCACTGACTGTCACTGGGGTACAGTTCCACAGACACTGACTCTCGCTGGGTACAGTTCCACAGACACTGACTCTCACTTGGGTACAGTTCCACAAACACTGACTCTCACTGGGGTACAGTTCCACAGACACTGACTCTCACTGGGGTACAGTTCCACAGACACTGACTCTCACTGGGGTACAGTTTCAGAGACAATGACAGCGAGTATCAACAGGTTATTCAACCATGGACTATCACAGGGGGCTCCATCCCGTCTAATGTGGAATCCAAAGATTTACATTTCCCAGTGGGAGTGAATGGATAGGGATCAGGAGCAGGGACCCTGGCTGATTCTCCCCTCATTCACAGTAGTCCTCCAGTGTAGGGGACTCTTGCTCAGGATCCTGACTTGGCCGTGATTAACTAAGTTGAGACGGGAGACCTGCAGAATGAGCTGGACAACAACACTCAGCAGAGATAGGCACCCTTCCCTCCCTCTATTCCCCTCCCTCCCTCCCCCTCCTCACCCTGTGGGCATTGGAACAAGGCACCAAAACTTTTCTGTACACATCTGCACTACAGATAACCCAAAGGCAATCTCCACTCAGTAATCCTGGCTACACATAACCCATCGAACCCTGACCTCTCCAGCAGAAGATCATGACCTCTATTTGAAGCCCAGAGCAAGTTGGATCCCTTGGATTAAATTCAACAACCACTTGCTTAACCTCTGAACTCTGACTTATCAAAACGTGTTTCCGGTGTCCACTTTATCTGTAATGAATGCTCTTCGCCCGCTTTCCAGACAATCCGACTATAAATATCGTGTGAACACACAGACACACCCACACAGACACACACACACAGACACACCCACACAGACAGACACCCACACAGAGCCCCACAAAGACACAGACACACCCACACAGACACCCCCACAAAGACACAGACAGACACCCACACAGACAGACCCCTGCACATACCCCAACACACACACACCGACACGTACACACACAGACACATCAACACAGATGCACCAACACACTCAGACGCACACACACACACAGACAGACACACACAGACACCAACACACACAGACAGTCACACACACACCTAGAGATTGGCTGCACTTACCTGCAGGTGACTGACGATGCAGTACGGCTGTTGTCGCCTCAGACCACAGGTTGACGATGCTGTCAGTTTGTGTTGCCGCCCCACCAGGAGATCTCCGGTGGCGGGATAGCAGCTTCCTTGGGCACAGCCATGGGCTGAGTCAGGTTCCTGAGCAACCGTCGCCCCCACAGCTGGAGAGAGAGAGAGACATCTGTCAGCGGCAGCACTGCTGGGAGTTAAGAACATAAGAAATAGGAGCAGGAGTAGGCCAATCGGCCCCTCGAGCCTGCTCCACCATTCAACAAGATCATGGCTGATCTGATCCTAACCGCCAATCTACTATCACAGAACCATCTCCTGAATCTAACAGAATTAGACACACGAAATAGGGGCAGGATCAGGCTACACGGCCCCTGGGCCCGCTCCGCTATCCACAGGGCCATGTCCAATCCGAACCTAGACTCATGCCCTAATTCCTGCCCGCTCCCCGTAACCCTTAATTCCCTTTACTTCTAGGAAACTGTCTATTTCTGTTTTAAATTTATGTAATGATGTAGCTTCTACAGCTTTTTGGGGCAGCATATTCCATGGACCTACCACCCTCTGAGTGAAGTAGTTCCTCCTCATCTCAGTTTTGAAAGAGCAGCCCCTTATTCTAAGACTATGCCCCCTAGTTCTAGTTTCACCCATCATCGGGAACATCCTCCCCGCATCCACCCGATCCAACCCCTTCACAATCTTATATGTTTCAATAAGATCGCCTCTCATTCTTCTGAACTCCAATGAGTAGAGTCCCAATCTACTCAACCTCTCCTCATACGTCCATCCCCTCATCCCCGGGATTAACTGAGTGAACCTTCTTTGTACTGACTCGAGAGCAAGTATGTCCTTTCTTAAGTATGGACACCAAAACTGTACGCAGTATTCCAGGTGCGGTCTCACCAATACCTTGTACAACTGAAGCAATACCTCCCTATTTTTATATTCTATCCCCCTAGCAATGAAAGCCAACATTCCATTGGCCTTCTTAATCACTTGCTGCACCTGCATACTAACCTTTTGAGTTTCGTGCACCAGGGCCCCCAGATCCCTTTGTACTTCAGTACTTTACAGTTTCTTGCCATTAAGATAATAACTTGCTCTATGATTTTTCCTGCCAAAGTGCATAACCTCACACTTTCCAGTATTGTATTCCATCTGCCAAATCTCTGCCCACTTACTTAGCCTGTCTATGTCCCCTTGCAGGTTTTTTATGTCCTCCTCACTCACTACTTTCCCTCCCATCTTAGTATCATCTGCAAACTTTGATATGTTACACTCGGTCCCCTCCTCCAAATCGTTAATATAGATTGTAAAGAGTTGGGGACCCAGCACTGACCCCTGCGGAACACCACTAGTTACTGATTGCCAGTCTGAATATGAACCATTTATCCCAACTCTCTGCCTTCTGTTAGATAGCCAATCCTCTATCCATGCCAGAATATTACCCCCAATCCCATGATTTTTTATCTTAAGCAATAATCTTTTGTGTGGCACCTTGTCAAATGCCTTTTGGAAGTCTAAATACACTACGTCCACTGGTTCCCCTTTATCCACCCTATATGTTACTTCCTCAAAGAACTCCAGCAAATTTGTCAAACATGACTTCCCCTTCATAAAACCATGCTGACTTTGTCCTATTAAATTATGATTATCCAAATGTCCTGTTACTGTCTCCTTAATAATGGACTCCAAAATTTTACCTACCACAGATGTTAGGCTAACCGGTCTATAGTTTCCAGCCTTCTGTCTACTGCCCTTTTTAAATAAGGGTGTTACATTAGCAGTTTTCCAGTCTGCCGGGACCTTTGCTGAGTCCAGGGAGTTTTGGAAAATTATTACTAATGCATCCACAATCCCTACCGCCACTTCCCTCAAGACCCTAGGATGTAAGCCATCAGGTCCAGGGGATTTATCCGCCTTGAGTCCCATTATTTTACCGAGTACCACTTCCTTAGTGATTTTGATCGTGTTTAGCTCCTCCCCCCCCATAGCCCCCTGTTTGTCCAGTGTTGACCCAATATCATTTCTCTGTATTACAGTGATTCCTTCCTTTATTAACATAGTCACCCCACCTCCCCTTCCTTCCTGCCTGTCCTTCCTGATCGTTAAATTGTTGTTGGTGCTATGATACCATAAACATTACTTATCCTTAAATCTATGTATTCATTTGTGTTCTTTGATTTATAAATTATGCTACTCATCTCACTACAAAACAAAAAGTGGGTGTGGATCTGTGTGTGAGTGTGTGTCGGTGAATGTGAGGGTATCTGTGTGTGAGTGTGTGTCGGTGAACGTGAGGGTATCTGTATGTGAGTGTGTGTCGGTGAATGTGAGGGTATCTGTATGTGAGTGTGTGTCGGTGTGCCTGTGAGTGTGTGTGTGTGTCGGTGAATGTGAAGGTATCTGTGTGTGAGTGTGTGTCGGTGTGCCTGTGAGTGTGTGTGTGTCGGTGAATGTGAGGGTATCTGTGTGTGAGTGTGTGTCGGTGTGCCTGTGAGTGTGTGTGTGTCTGTGAATGTGAGGGTATCTGTGTGTGAGTGTGTGTCGGTGTGCCTGTGAGTGTGTGTGTGTCTGTGAATGTGAGGGTATCTGTGTGTGTGTGTCATGGGATGTGGGCGTCGCTGGCAAGGATGGCATTTATTGCCCATCCCTAGTTGCCCTTGAGAAGGTGGTGGTGAGCCGCCTTCTTGAACCGCTGCAGTCCGTGTGGTGAAGGTGCTCCCACAGTGCTGTTAGGGAGGGAGTTCCAGGATTTTGACCCAGCGACGATGAAGGAACGACGATATACTTCCAAGTCAGGATGGTGTGTGACTTGCAGGGGAACTTGGAGGTGGTGGTGTTCCCATGCGCCTGCTGCCCTTGTCCTTCTAGGTGGAAGAGGTGGCGGGTTTGGGAGGTGCTGCCGAAGAAGCCTTGGCGAGTTGCTGCAGTGCATCTTGTCGATGGTACACACTGCAGCCACGGTACGCCGGTGGTGGAGGGAGTGAATGTTTAAGGTGGTGGATGGGGTGCCAATTAAGTGGGCTGCTTTGTCCTGGATGGTATCGAGCTTCTCGAGTGTTGTTGGAGCTGCACTCATCCAGGCAAGTGGAGAGTATTCCATCACACTCCTGACTTGTGCCTTGTAGATGGTGGAAAGGCTTTGGGGAGTCAGGAGGTGAGACACTCGCCGCTGAATACCCAGCCTCTGGCCTGCTCTTGTTGCCACAGTATTTATGTGGCTGGTCCAGTTAAGTTTCTGATCAATGGTAACCCCCCAGGATGTTGATGGTGGGGGATTCGGCGATGGTAATACCGTTGAATGTCAAGGGGAGGTGGTTGGACTCTCACTTGGAGATAGTCATTGCCTGGCACTTCTGTGGCATGAATGTTACCTGCCACTTATCAGCCCAAGCCTAAATGTCGTCCAGATCTTGCTGCATGTGGGCATGGACTGCTTCATTATCTGAGGAGTTGCAAATGGCACTGAACACTGTGCAGTCATCAGCGAACATCCCCACTTCTGACCTTATGATGGAGGGAAAGTCATTGATGAAGCAGCTGAAGATGGTTGGGCCTAGGACACTGCCCTGAGGAACTCCTGCAGCGATGTCCTGGGGCTGAGATGATTGCCCGCCAACCACCACAACCATCTTCCTTCGTGCTAGATATGTGTCTGTGTGTGAGTGCTTGAGTATGTAGGTGTGAGTGGGCGAGTGGGGTTCTGAGCATCTGTGGGGGGGCAGAAAGTTAGCATGCAGGTACAGTAAACAATTTGGAAGGCAAGTGGTATGCTAGCCTTTATTGCAAGTGGGTTGGAGTACAAGAGTAAGGGGGGGGGGGTTTCCCTGGATACTTTAGGCACTAAAGAGCCTCTGAGGTAGCCAAGATGGGGTCTTAAGCTGACACGCTGGTTTAGCTTGGTAAAGGAGGTGAAGCTTGTGCTTGGAACAGCCACCTGGAGGATCGTTAAGGGGCTGATTGCCATTTAAATTGCCTCCTAGCGCTCATTAAAGAGGCAGCAGAGCATTTTGGTGGCTAGCCCATGAACTAGCCCCCTCTCCTAACAGCGACTAGCTGAATAGGATAAACAAGTCGTTGCTGAGGAGTCCAAACGCTACTTAAAGGTATATCACCTTTTACTGTTCACATGCTGCTGGAGGGGTGAAGAGGACTTTTGAAGCACATCGGGAGACTTTCTGGGACACTTTGTCAAGACTTCACCAACACTCTATCAACGTTTATTCCGGAAATTCTCTGAGGACTTCACCTAAAAAGAGCGAGTGCTGAGCTACTCCACCCTATTGGACACCCTATTGGAGTCACCAGGAGAAGGGGAGTGCTTGGTCATGGGCATCTTGCTAGGTGTCCCCCTTGGTCTGCAGGAGGAACGGGAGGAGGACATGAGGCCAGGCAGAGCAGCACCAGCTGCTACAGGTGAGAGGGACAGGAGGGACTGGAGAGCGAGGTGGACTCCTTCCCCCCCCCCCCCTTGCGGGTACAGGACATCCCTCCTCCTGTGGACCTCCCCTACCAGGACCTCTAGTGCCGCGTCCAAGAACCTGTGGTCTGACTCGTGGTCTCACTGAGCCATCCTGAAACCTGCCGCTGTGTGTCAGCCAGCCCGCTCCACGCCGTCAGTGGAACTGGCTGAATGCAGCTCCAGGAACATTGCATCTAATCAGCGCTCGAGTGCTAAACCTGCAGTTATCGGTTTCAGCGTCTGCAAACACGTTTAAATCATGATAAGCATGAATTAGCCTGAAAATTGTGTACTAAATCCACACTTTCAAACAGGTGGTTCCTATTACTACAGGACCCATTCAGTGCCGGTTTACACCCTTTGGCCAAAATAACCCCCCAGAAGTCTTGCTACCCTGGAGTACTGGGCACAGTTTTGGCCTCCGTACCTAAGGAAGGATATACATACCTTGGAGGCGGTGCAACAAAGGTTCACGAGATTGATTCCTGGGACGAGAGGGCTGTCCTATGATGAGAGATTGAGTAGAATGGGCCGATACTCTCTGGAGTTTAGAAGAATGAGAGGTGATCTCCTTGAAACATCTAAGATTCTGAGGGGGATTGACAGGGTAGATGCCGAGAGGTTGTTTCCCCCTGGCTGGAGAGTCTAGAACTAGGGGGCACAGTCTCAGGATAAGGGGTCGGCCATTTAGGACTGAGATGAGAAGTTTCTTCACTCAGAGGGTTGTGAATCCGGAATTCTCTACCCCAGAGGGCTGTGGATGCTCAGTCGTTGAGTATATTCAAGGCTGAGATCGATAGATTTTTGGACTCTCGGGGAATTGAGGGATATGGAGATCAGGCGGGAAAGTGGAGTTGAGGTCGATGATCAGCCATGATCTTATTGAATGGCGGAGCAGGCTTGAGGGGTCGAATGGCCGACTCCTGCTCCTATATTCTTATGGAGTATAAATTAGTCTTAGACAGGATCACAAGAACGGGCGATAGCGAATTGTTACATTTTGCGCTGCCAAGAGGAATTTTTCGCCCAGTTGATCCTGTGCTCACTAATGCACAGACGTGGGAGCATAGTCAGACACACACACAGCAGGGCTCACTGGACCGTCATCAGAATGCTGGTTACAGAGAATTACGTAGAATGTTCAGCACAGAAACAGGCAATTCGGCCCCACTGCTCCGTGCCGGTGTTTATGCTCCACAGGAGTCTTCTCCCACCCTCTTCAGCTCACCCCATCAGCATATCCTTCTATTCCTTTCTCCCTCATCCAGCTTCCCCTTAAATGTATCTCTGCTATTCGCCTCAACCACTCCCTGTGGTAGCGAGTTCTACATTCTCACCACTCTCTGGGTGAAGAAGTTTCTCCTGAATTCCCTAACCCAGGTCACCGACAGTATTACCGGAGCACCAGGTGGGATCAGCACGGACCAGGGTTGAACGGGGACCTTCTGAACTGTCTCCGTGGCTCAGTTCCACAGCGGGCGAAGTATTTCACCCACTGGGGTGGGAGCTGAAAGGCGGGGAGGGCATTCAAAGATCGCAGACAGCGAAAAACCGCTGAGAGGATCAGAGTCTGGCTGAGCGCAGGATCTATTCCTGAGCCCTGTCACAGGGTCGATGCTCCAAAGCTTGTCCAGAAATAACGGAATGTTAGCGGTAGTCAGACAGTCAGCACAGCGCTGACAGCACCAGGTGTCGGTGTCTGTCAGTGCCAAGGATATTAAGCTAAAACATCCCCTCACTGAACACCATCAAATATCATCTCAAACAGGAATGAGGAATGTTTCCGATGCAGGACTTTAAACCAGAGGGTGTTTATCGCTCCTGCCGTTGGTGCTGAGGCACAGTGCAGGTCTGAATATCTCATCCACGGTGCCCGACTTCAGGCAGGAGCCCAGGCAGTTGGCTATGCCACCGCAGAAGGCATCACAGCCAAGCAGAGCGCCGACTGTACTCAGCACTCTCCGGGGGGAGTCACTGAGCAATGATGAGGAGCAGGAGCTCCGACTGTACTCAGCACTCTCCGGGGGGAGTCACTGAGCAATGGTGAGGAGCTCCGACTGTACTCCGCACTCTCCGGGGGGAGTCACTGAGCAATGAGGAGGAGCAGGAGCTCCGACTGTACTCCGCACTCTCCGGGGGGAGTCACTGAGCAATGAGGAGGAGCAGGAGCTCCGACTGTACTCCGCACTCTCCGGGGGGGAGTCACTGAGCAATGAGGAGGAGCAGGAGCTCCGACTGTACGCAGCACTCTCCGGGGGGGGTCACTGAGCAACGATGAGGAGCAGGAGCTCCGACTGTACTCAGCACTCTCCGGGGGGAGTCACTGAGCAATGATGAGGAGCAGGAGCTCCGACTGTACCCCGCACTCTCCGGGGGGAGTCACTGAGCAATGCTGAGGAGCAGGAGCTCCGACTGTACTCAGCACTCTCCGGGGGGAGTCACTGAGCAATGAGGAGGAGCAGGAGCTCCGACTGTACTCAGCACTCTCCGGGGGGAGTCACTGAGCAATGAGGAGGAGCAGGAGCTCCGACTGTACTCCGCATTCTCCGGGGGGAGTCACTGAGCAATGATGAGGAGCAGGAGCTCCGACTGTACTCAGCACTCTCCGGGGGGAGTCACTGAGCAATGCTGAGGAGCAGGAGCTCCGACTGTACTCAGCACTCTCCGGGGGGGAGTCACTGAGCAATGAGGAGGAGCAGGAGCTCCGACTGTACTCAGCATTCTCCGGGGGGAGTCACTGAGCAATGATGAGGAGCAGGAGCTCCGACTGTACTCAGCACTCTCCGGGGGGGAGTCACTGAGCAATGATGAGGAGCAGGAGCTCCGACTGTACGCAGCAGTCTCCGGGGGGGGGGTCACTGAGCAATGAGGAGCAGGAGCTCCGACTGTACTCCGCACTCTCCGGGGGGAGTCACTGAGCAATGAGGAGGAGCAGGAGCTCCGACTGTACTCCGCGCTCTCCGGGGGCAGTCACTGAGCAATGATGAGGAGCAGGAGCTCCGACTGTACCCCGCACTCTCCGGGGGGAGTCACTGAGCAATGAGGAGCAGGAGCTCCGACTGTACTCAGCACTCTCCGGGGGGAGTCACTGAGCAATGAGGAGGAGCAGGAGCTCCGACTGTACTCCGCACTCTCCGGTGGGGAGTCACTGAGCAATGAGGAGGAGCAGGAGCTCCGACTGTACTCCGCATTCTCCGGGGGGGAAGTCACTGAGCAATGAGGAGCAGGAGCTCCGACTGTACTCCGCGCTCTCTGGGGGGAGTCACTGAGCAATGATGAGGAGCAGGAGTTCCGACTGTACTCAGCACTCTCCGGGGGGAGTCACTGAGCAATGATGAGGAGCAGGAGCTCCGACTGTACTCCGCACTCTCCGGGGGGGAAGTTACTGAGCAATGATGAGGAGCAGGAGCTCCGACTGTACTCAGCACTCTCCGGGGGGAGTCACTGAGCAATGATGAGGAGCAGGAGCTCCGACTGTACTCAGCACTCTCCGGGGGGGAAGTTACTGAGCAATGATGAGGAGCAGGAGCTCCGACTGTACTCAGCACTCTCCGGGGGGAGTCACTGAGCAATGATGAGGAGCAGGAGCTCCGACTGTACTCTGCACTCTCCGGGGGGAGTCACTGAGCAATGAGGAGGAGCAGGAGCTCCGACTGTACTCAGCACTCTCCGGGGGGGAGTCACTGAGCAATGAGGAGGAGCAGGAGCTCCGACTGTACTCAGCACTCTCCGGGGGGGAGTCACTGAGCAATGCTGAGGAGCAGGAGCTCCGACTGTACTCCGCACTCTCCGGGGGGAGTCACTGAGCAATGATGAGGAGCAGGAGCTCCGACTGTACGCAGCACTCTCCGGGGGGAGTCACTGAGCAATGAGGAGGAGCAGGAGCTCCGACTGTACTCAGCACTCTCCGGGGGGGAGTCACTGAGCAATGATGAGGAGCAGGAGCTCCGACTGTACTCCGCACTCTCCGGGGGGAGTCACTGAGCAATGATGAGGAGCAGGAGCTCCGACTGTACTCCGCACTCTCCGGTGGGGAGTCACTGAGCAATGAGGAGAAGCAGGAGCTCCGACTGTACTCCGCGCTCTCCGGGGGGGAGTCACTGAGCAATGAGGAGGAGCAGGAGCTCCGACTGTACTCCGCATTCTCCGGGGGGAGTCACTGAGCAATGAGGAGGAGCAGGCGCTCCGACTGTACTCCGCATTCTCCGGGGGGGAAGTCACTGAGCAATGAGGAGGAGCAGGAGCTCCGACTGTACTCAGCACTCTCCGGGGGGAGTCACTGAGCAATGATGAGGAGCAGGAGCTCCGACTGTACTCCGCACTCTCCGGGGGGGAGTCACTGAGCAATGAGGAGGAGCAGGAGCTCCGACTGTACTCAGCACTCTCCGGGGGGAGTCACTGAGCAATGCTGAGGAGCAGGAGCTCCGACTGTACTCAGCACTCTCCGGGGGGAGTCACTGAGCAATGATGAAGAGCTCCCTAAGCTGGGTGGGACACCATTCAGCGTCCCAATCTGAGCACCTGAGGCCTCGCTGATCCATAAAACTCAATCTGCAGAAATTAAGCTCTCCATATTGCATCGAATTCACAGCGCAGAAACAGACCATTCGGCCCGACTGCTCCGTGCCGGTGTTTCTGCTCCACACCAGCCTCCTCCCACCCTCTTCATCTCGCCCCATCACCATATCCTTCTATTCCTTTCTCCCTCATGTGTTTATCCAGCCTCCCCTTAAATGTATCTCTGCTCTTCGCCTCAACCACTCCCTGTGGTAGCAAGTTCCACATTCTCACCACTCTCTGGGTAAAGAAGTTTCTCCTGAATTCCCCATTGGATTTATTAGTGACTATCTTATATTGATGGCCCCTAGTTCTGGTCTCCCCCACAAGTGGAAACATCTTCTCTACGTCTACCCTCTCGAACCCTTTCATAATCTTAAAGACCTCGATCGGGTCACCCTTCAGCCTTCTCTTTTCTAGAGAAAGAGCCCCAGCCTGTTCAGTCTTTTCTGATAGTTATAACCTCTGATTTCTGGTACCATCCTTCTCCAGTGCCTCGATATCCATTTTCTAATATGGAGTACCAGAACTATTACGTCCGTGAATGATTGAGACACGGACAGCAGGAGTTGAACAAAACAAGTCTTTACTGCTGGAAGTCAATAGTGAAACTGAAAACAACAGAGGCTCACTAACGCCTTTTATACAGGGGTGGTCACTGCCGGTACTGCAGTCTGAGACCAGTTATTCTCTTAAAGGTACATACACAACAATTCCTCCCCTTTTAGATAAACAGTACATAACATTCATTTAACAACTAAATGATAACTAATTACAATTACGGTTGCTAGATACATTGGTTAAGTTTAAGCAATTATAAGTTCAGTCTTTGAGGAGGCTTCCTGATTCTGTCTGGATAACGCCTCTTTGGGGTATCGGGTTCTTCTGGCAATGTTGAGTCGGGATCAATGTCGTTGTTTAGTTCATCTGCTTCCAATATTACCGGTTCTGCGGTAGCTGCAATTAGAACGTCGATTTCATTACCAGGTGTATCACAGATCGTGGTGTGGAGTTGACGTTTTCCAGTGACTCTAGAATCTGGTCAGCATGGCATCTTACAATGCTCTCCCCAACGTCCACGGTATACATGAGAGGTCCTTGTCGTGTACAAATTGTTCCTGGCTGCCATTTCTCAGTGCGGTAGTCCCGGGCCAAAACTGGTTGACCTATCTTAAAACTCCTGGTCGGCCTTTCATTCATATTCTGAAACTGCCCGTTCTCCACATCTCTTCGGATGTTTGGCTTAACCAAATCCAAGCGGCATCGTAGTCTTCGATTGAAGAACATCATGGCTGGAGTTTGGTTGGTAACCGCATGTGTCGCATTCCGGTAGGCAAGAAGTTGTCCACCTTGTGTTGTAGGGGTATATCTTCATTACACATTGCCTTGATAGCCTTCTTGAATGTTTGGACAAACCTCTCGGCCAATCCATTAGTGGCTGGATGATATGGGGCAGATGTGTAATGCTTAACACCATTGTTCTTTAAGAACCTCCGGAACTCTTCAGACACAAACTGTGGTCCATTGTCAGAGCAAATCTGTTCAGGCAGCCCATTCCTGGCAAATACGGTTCGTAAAACTGTGATAGTTTTTTCCGTGGTGGTTGAGGACATTTTTATTACCTCTGGCCACTTTGAATGTGCATCCACCGCAATTAAAAACATCGAGTCCATGAAGGGACCAGCAAAATCAATGTGCACCCTTTGCCATGGAGATGAGGGCCACTCCCATGGATGCAGAGGAGCTTGTGGTGGGGCGTTTTGGACCTTCTGGCATCCTGCACAGCTCTTGGTCATCTCTTCGATTTCTCTATCGATTCCCGGCCACCACACAAACGCTCTGGCTAAGTTCTTCATTTTTACCCCACCCAGATGACCCTCATGAAGCTCATTGAGCACTCTATCCGTCAACTTAGGTGGAATTACTACTCTGGATCCACACATCAAGGTTCCTCTGCACACTGACAGCTGTTCTCTTCTCGGCGAGAATGCTGGCAGCAGTGGTTCGCCATGTGCTGGCCATCCCTTCACCGTTAAATCATAGACCCGTGATAGTGTCGGGTCATTCCGTGTTTCCTTTTCTATGTTTGCATTCGTCACAGGGAGACATTCGACTATGGTCGAGTGGAATAACTCCATTGGATCCACTGCAAGGTCTTCTTCTTCCACCGTCGGCAACAGTAGGCGTGACAATCCATCAGCATTTCCATGCTGTTTAGTTCCTTTGTACTCGATGTCATATTGGTGTGCCCCTAGGAAAAGGGACCACCTCTGCAGCCGTTGTGCTGTCATTATCGGTACGCCCTTCTGAGGGTTGAAAATGGAGACAAGAGGTTGATGATCGGTTAGTAGAGTAAATTTTTGACCGTGCAGGTAGTGATTGAACTTCTTCACCCCCCACACTAGGCTGAGGGCCTCTCTGTCAATCTGGGCGTAGTTACGCTCGGCAGAAGTTAATGAGCGTGACGCAAAAGCTATCGGCCTCTCTAAACCATCAAGGAATTTATGTGACAGTACCGCCCCAATGCCGTAGGGAGACGCATCACACGCCAGTCTGATCGGCAGTGCTGGGTTGTAGTGAGCCAATACTTCCCTTGAAGTGATTAAGTCCTTACTCTTCTGAAAGGCCCGCTTACAATCATCGCTCCATTTCCATGCTACCCCCGTTCGTAGCAGGGCGTTCAGTGGGTGGAGAATCGTCGACAAATTCGGCAAAAACTTATGGTAGTAATTCACCAATCCGAGGAATGACCTCAGTTGCGACACATTTTCAGGCGCTGTGGCCTTAACAACCGCTTCAATTTTGTCAGGGGACTTATGTAACCCCTCTTCATCAATCACGTGGCCACAATACGATATCCGTTTCTTTAAAAATTCGCACTTGGCTCGCAGCCCATGTTCCCGTAGTCTAGTGAGCACCTGTTCTAGGTTGTTAAGGTGTTCACTGTCATCTTCACCCGTCACAAGGATGTCGTCCAAGTAACACTGAGTCCCCGGAATCCCTTGCAGGACTTGTTCCATCGCTCTTTGCCATATCGCCGGAGCCGATGCTACTCCGAATACCAATCGATGATACTGGTAAAGACCTTTGTGAGTGTTTATCGTGAGATACTTCCTAGAGGACTCTTCAACCTCCATCTGCAAATATGCTTGTGCTAGGTCAATTTTTGTAACACGCTTCCCTCCAGGACAGTGAGGCGAAGATGTCTTCTATCCTTGGAAGAGGATATTGTACTGTGTGAAGGACTGGGTTCACCGTCACCTTGAAATCCCCACAGATGCGAATCTTCCTTGGCTCCCCGGACTTATTGCTTAACGTTTTCTTCATGACAGGAACGATGGGTGTCGCCCACTCGCTCCAGTCGACCTGAGACAACACGCCCGCCTTCTCCAGATTCTCCAGCTCTGCCTCGACGGCTGGGCGAATTGCATATGGTACCGGTCTTGCTTTGAAAAACTTGGGAACTGCGTTCTCTTCTATTTTTATCGAGGCGGTTACGCCTTTAAGCGTGCCCAGTTCTTGTTGAAATACCTCTTTGGCGTTAGCTAAGATTGTTGACAATCGCCCAGGAGTGGCGTCTTCATCTTTTTTACCGTCCACCGTCATTGCATGAATGGAGTGCCAATCTAAGTTTATCTTCCTGATCCATTCCCGTCCCAATAATGGTGGTCCACCATTTGGCAGTATGTAGAGATACAATTTCCGTATTTTCTTCCGTTGTATTCGACAGGCACCCTTATTTTTCCTCTGGGGTATACTTTTTGCCCCGTATACGTCGTCAAGACGATGGATGTCTCGCTCAAGGTTATGTGTGAAAATAGCCGCTCGTAGTCTCGTCGATTCATGACGGTTAGCGCTGATCCTGTATCCAATTCCATTTTAACTTGGGACCCTGCTATCGTGAGGGTGACCCAAATGGTTCGGTGATCCTCTTTTGCGATTACATTGTGAAGTTTGAGACAGCTTAGTCTCCTGTTCCCGGATTCACTATCGCTCATCTGGTCTTCGGAACTACTGTCCGTCATCTTTTGTACCTTCTTGTACGGTTCCTTAGTAGCCTTTTTGTTGTCGCTGGTCTTCTTCCCAGACCTGCAAACTCGTGCAATGTGTCCCATCTTCCCGCATTGCCTGCATATTTTGTCTTTGGACCAGCAGTCCTTCTGGTCATGGTTAGTTCTGCCGCAGCGATAACATTTTGCAAATCCCCGTGTCATTTCGTGGGTGCCGTATTCCTGTGGCTTTTGTTGAATTTCTGCAGCTCCCCTGGCTGCTGCTTCATACGATACTGCCACGCTAAAAGCCTTATCTAGCGTCAGCTCTTTCTCTGACAGTAACTTCTTCTGTGTTCCTTCACTCAGGAGTCCACAGACAAATTTGTCCCGTAGGGTATCTGCCAGTCCTGCTCTGAACTGGCAATGCTTTGATAGCTTGCGTAGTTCCGTAAGGTACTCAGCATTGCTCTCCTCTTTAGGCGGAGTTCTCCTGTGGAATTTAAATCTTTCTGCTATCAACAGCGGTGCAGGGTTTAGGTGTTCCTGCAGGACAGCAACAATTTCGTTAAAACTCTTCGCCTTCGGTTTGGCTGGAGTAATCAGGTCCCGCAATAGGCCGTACGTTGTAGCGCCCATTAAGTTTAGCAATATCGATGCCTTTTTCTCCTCTGCTATTTTGTTTGCCTCGAAATATACCTCGACTCTTTCCACATACGTGGTCCAGTCCTCTATTGTATTATCAAAAGCAGTGATACAGCCAGTCTTCGGCATCTTGCAAATCTAAAATGGCGCCTCCCGCGCTTTGCCTTCTTCTCCGCTGATTAAGATGGCACCTCCCGCGCTTTGCCTTCTTCCCCGCTGTTGCTAGCGCTGCCTTCTGCGGTTCCCGTTGCAACCTGCAGCTCCTCGCGGTTTCTTGCGCGTTTACTATTTCTTTTTTTTAAAATTATTTTCCCGTCGTGGAACAACCCTGTGGGACTCTTGCCTCCCTCTTCGCGGGTCTACACGCAGCCCGGCTTAGTAGCACCGGCCGCGCCCTGTGTGCTCCACCCTCTCTCTCTCTCTTCTTCCCGACAACGCTGCTCGGCCCCGTTGCAAACCACCCACTCGAGTTCGCGACCGCCGCAGCCCAGGAAGGATCAGTGCACTACCTGCCACCAGCCCGATTAGCTGAAGCACCGTCGACAGGAACCAGGCCCCGCTTCCGACAGCTTCTCCAGCAATCTTCAACTCCGCTAACACAGGGGCGGATGCCCACGGTCGACGCCCGTTTCTACTGCTTCTTACTTTTTTTTTTCTTTTTCTTTCTGGCCTCGACCTCTGCTCACTTCGCTGTAGGAACGGATCCCAGGAGGTGGTGCAGACTGTAGGTAGGTTCGTATCTGCTCGTCGCCAGTATTATGTCCGTGAATGATTGAGACACGGACAGCAGGAGTTAGAACATAAGAACATAAGAACATAAGAAATAGGAGCAGGAGTAGGCCAATTGGCCCCTCGAGCCTGCTCCGCCATTCAATAAGATCATGGCTGATCTGATCCTAACCGCCAATCCACTATGACAGGACTATCTCCTGAATCTAACAGCATTAGACACATGAAAACAGGAGCAGGATCAGGCTACACGGCCCCTGGGCCCGCTCCGCTACCCACAGGGCCATGACCTATCCGAACCTAGACTCATGTCCAAATTCCTGCCCGCTCCCCGTAACCCTTAATTCCCTTTTCTACTAGGAAACTGTCTATTTCTGTTTTAAATTTATGTAATGATGTAGCTTCGACAGCTTTTTGGGGCAGCATATTCCATGGACCTACCACCCTCTGAGTGAAGTAGTTCCTCCTCATCTCAGTTTTGAAAGAGCAGCCCCTTATTCTAAGACTATGCCCCCTAGTTCTAGTTTCACCCATCATCTGGAACATCCTCCCTGCATCCACCCGATCCAACCCCTTCATAATCTTATATGTTTCAATAAGATCGCCTCTCATTCTTCTGAACTCCAATGAGTAGAGTCCCAATCTACTCAACCTCTCCTCATATGTCCATCCCCTCATCCCCGGGATTAATCGAGTGAACCTTCTTTGTACTGACTCGAGAGCAAGTATGTCCTTTCTTAAGTATGGACACCAAAACTGTATGCAGTATTCCAGGTGCGGTCTCACCAATACCTTGTACAACTGAAGCAATACCTCCCTATTTTTATATTCTATCCCCCTAGCAATAAAAGCCAACATTCCATTGGCCTTCTTAATCACTTGCTGCACCTGCATACTAACCTTTTGAGTTTCGTGCACCAGGACCCCCAGATCCCTTTGTACTTCAGTACTTTCAAGTTTCTTGCCATTAAGATAATAACTTGCTCTACGATTTTTCCTGCCAAAGTGCATAACCTCACACTTTCCAGTATTGTATTCCATCTGCCAAATCTCTGCCCACTTACTTAGCCTGTCTATGTCCCCTTGCAGGTTTTTTATGTCCTCCTCACTCACTACTTTCCCTCCCATCTTAGTATCATCTGCAAACTTTGACGTGTTACACTCGGTCCCCTCCTCCAAATCGTTAATATAGATTGTAAAGAGTTGGGGACCCAGCACTGACCCCTGCGGAACACCACTGGTTACTGATTGCCAGTCTGAATATGAACCATTTATCCCAACTCTCTGCCTTCTGTTAGATAGCCAATCCTCTATCCATGCCAGAATATTACCCCCAATCCCGTGATTTTTTATCTTAAGCAATAATCTTTTGTGTGGCACCTTGTCAAATGCCTTTTGGAAGTCTAAATACACTACGTCCACTGGTTCACCTTTATCCACCCTATATGTTACTTCCTCAAAGAACTCCAGCAAATTTGTCAAACATGACTTCCCCTTCATAAAACCATGCTGACTTTGTCTTATTAAATTATGATTATCCAAATGTCCTGTTACTGTCTCCTTAATAATGGACTCCAAAATTTTACCTACCACAGATGTTAGGCTAACCGGTCTATAGTTTCCAGCCTTCTGTCTACTGCCCTTTTTAAATAAGGGTGTTACATTAGCAGTTTTCCAGTCTGCCGGGACCTTTGCTGAGTCCAGGGAGTTTTGGAAGATTATTACCAATGCATCCAGAATCCCTACCGCCACTTCCCTCAAAACCCTGGGATGTAAGCCATCAGGTCCAGGTGATTTATCCGCCTTGAGTCCCATTATTTTACCAAGTACTACTTCCTTAGTGATTTTAATCGTATTTAGCTCCTCCCCCCCTATAGCCCCCTGCTTGTCAAGTGTTGGGATATTCTTGGTGTCCTCTACTGTAAAGACTGATGTAAAATATTCATTCAGTGTTTTTGCCATCTCCATATTTCCCACCATTAATTTCCCGGTCTCATCCTCTAAGGGACCAACATTTACTTTAGCCACCCTTTTTCTTTTTATATAACTATAAAAACTCTTACTATCTGTCTTTATATTTTTTGCTAGTTTACTTTCATAATGTATCTTCCCTTTCTTAATCAATCTTTTTGTTATTTTTTGCTGTCTTTTAAAGTTTTCCCAATCCTCTATCCTCCCACTAGATTTGGCTACCTTATATGCCCTTGTTTTTAGTCGAATACTATCCTTAATTTCTTTACTTAGCCACGGATGGCTGTCTTTTCTTTTACACCCTTTTCTTCTCAGTGGAATATACTTTTTTTGGAATTTGTAAAATAACTCCTTAAATGTACACCACTGATCATGTATCGTCTTATCCTTTAACCTATTTTCCCAATCCACTTTACTCAATTCCGCTCTCATACCTTCATAGTCTCGTTTATTCAAGCTTAGCACGCTTGTTTGAGATACAGCCTCCTCACCCTCTAACTGAATATGGAATTCAACCATGTTATGGTCACTCATTCCAAGGGGATCCTTTACTAGGACATTTTTAATTAATCCTGTCTCGTTACACAGGACCAGATCTAAGGTTGCTTGCCCCCTGGTTGGTTCAGTTACATACTGCTCAAGAAACCCATCCCTAATACACTCAATGAACTCATCCTCAAGGCAGCCCTGCCCAATTTGATTCGTCCAATTTATATGATAGTTAAAATCCCCCATAATTATAGATGTTCCCTTATTACAAGCCTCAACTATTTCCTGATTGATACTCCGTCCAACCGAGTTGCGACTGTTCGGAGGCCTATATACTACACCCACTAGTGTTTTTTTCCCCTTATTATTCCTTATCTCCACCCAAACTGTTTCATTATCCTGATCCTTTGACCCAATATCATTTCTCTGTATTACAGTGATTCCTTCCTTTATTAACATAGCCACCCCACCTCCCCTTCCTTCCTGCCTGTCCTTCCTGATTGTTAAATAACCTGGTATGTTTAATTCCCAGGCATTGTCACCCTGCAGCCATGTTTCTGTAATGGCCACAAGATCATACCCATATGTAGCTATTTGTGCCTTTAACTCGTCTATTTTGTTACGAATGCTACGTGCATTCAGATAGAGAACTTTCAAATATGTTTTGTGACACTTAGTTCCTGCTATTGCCCTTTTTATTACTTTACCTTTTACTCCACACCTTCTACCCCTTCCTGACACGCTCTGGTTTTTAATTTCCCCACTGCTACCTAAGTCTTTGACCTTCTCTGTTGTCATTTGTATTATTTGCTCTCTGGGAACCTCCCCCCCACTAGTTAGTTTAAAGCCCTCTCTACAGCCCTAGTTATATGATCCGCCAGGACTCTAGTCCCAGCACTGGCCAAGTGAAGCCCGTCCCAACGGAACAGCTCCCTCCTGTCCCAGTACTGGTGCCAGTGTCCCAGGAAGCAAAACCCATTTCTCCCACACCAGTCTTTGAGCCACGCATTTAACTCTCTTATTTTATTTGTCCTAGCCAAATTCGCTCGTGGCTCAGGTAATAATCCAGAGATTATTACCCTTGTGGTTCTGCTTTTTAATTTGGCCCCTAGCTGCTCAAACTCCCTCAGCAGAACCTCCTTCCTTGTCCTATCTATGTCGTTGGTACCAACATGGACCACGACAACTGGATCCTCCCCCTCCCACTCCAAGTTTCTGTCCAGCCCAGAGGAGATGTCCTTAACCCTGGCACCGGGTAGGCAACACAGCCTACGGGACTCTCGCTCTTGGCTGCAGAGAACTCTATCTATCCCCCTAATAATACTATCCCCTACCACTCCAACATTTCTATTTACTCCCCCCTCTTGAATGGCCCCCCTCTCCACGGTGCTGTGGCCAGGTTGCTCATCCTCCCTGCAGCCCCTGCTTCCGTCTCCACAGGGAGTAAGAAGCTCGAACCTGTTGGACAAGAGCAACGGCTGCGGCTCCTCCAACACTACCTTCTGGATCCCCGTACCTGCCTCACTCGTGGTCACACCGTCCAGTCCCTGACCATGGGCTACATCTGAATTAATTAACTTCATAGGTGTGACCACCTCCTGAAACACAGAGTCCAGGTACTTCTCCCCCTCCCTGATGTGTCGCAGTATCTGAAGCTCAGACTCCAGCTCATCAACACGGAGCTGGAGATCCTGTAGCAGCAGACACTTGTCACAGATGTAATCACCGTTAGCCGGAAGTCAATAGTGAAACTGAAAACAATAGAGGCTCACTAACGCCTTTTATACAGGGGTGGTCACTGCCGGTACTGCAGTCTGAGACCAGTTATTCTCTTAAAGGTACATACACAACAAGAACTGTGCACGGTGCTCCAAGTGTGGTCTAACCAAGGTTCAATACAAAATAACAACAGAAAATGCTGGAAAAACTGACGAAGGATTTTGACCCGAAACGTTGACTCTATTTTCTCTCCACGGATGTTGCCTGGCCTGCTGAGTTTTTCCAGCATTTTCTGTTGTTATTTTGGATTTCCAGCATCCGCAGTATTTTGCTATTGTATTAAGGTTCTATACAAGTTTGACATAAATTCTGTGTTTTTCCAATTCTATTCCTCGTTTGCTTTTTTTTTAATGGCCTTATTAACCTGCATCGCTACTTTTAATGATTTGTGAATCTGTATCCCCAGATCCCTTTGCTCCTCACCCCCATTTAGACTCATGTATTGTCTAATAATAACCCATTCCAAGTATAATGGTAATGATCCAAATCTTGGTTGGTGTATTACGCCGAAGTCTCCAGTTATAAAAATACACATTCAGACACCAGTTGCCAAGTTCCTTCTCCCTGTATGCTGCATTTTCGATGTGTAACCATCAACAGGGCAGTCACCCTAGCTCACAGGAACTGGGAACGGCTGCAGACCCAGACTTCCAGCACGACCTGCACACAAAGCCAGAGGCAACTGACCCTTATCAAACTCAGGGCCTTGAGATTCTCAGACTGCAGCCCCTCCCAGTCAGCTCTCTGCCGGCTCTGCCAATCCCCTCCTCGCCATTTGTCCCTGGCGACTCCCCTCCCAGTCACAGAATCCTAGAATGGTTACAGCACAGAAGGAGGCCATTCGGCCCGTCGAGCCCGTGCCGGCTCTCTGCAAGAGCACTTCAGCCAGTCCCACTCTCCCGCCCTTTCCCCGTAGCCCTGCAAATTTCTTTCCTTCAGGTACTTATCCAATTCCCTTTTGAAAGCCACGATTGAATCTGCCTCCACCACCCTGTCAGGCAGTGCATTCCAGATCCTGACCACTCGCTGCGTAAAAAGTTTTTCCTCATGTCGTCTTTGGTTCTTCTGCCAATCACCTTAAATCTGTGTCCTCTGGTTCTCGACCCTTCCGCCAATGGAAACAGTTTCTCTCTATCTACTCTGTCTAGACCCTTCATGATTTTGAACACCTCTATCAAATCTCCTCTCAACCTTCTCTGCTCCAAGGAGAACAACCCCAGCTTCTCCAGTCTATCCACGTAACTGAAGTCCCTCATCCCTGGAATCATTCTTGTAAATCTTTTCTGCACCCTCTCTAAGGCCTTCACATCCTTCCTAAATTGTGGTGCCCAGAATTGGACACAATACTCCAGTTGAGGCCAAACCAGTGTTTTATAAAGGCTCATCATAACTTCCTTGCTTTTGTACGCTATGTCTCTATTTATGAAGCCCAGGATCCCGTATGCGTTTTTAACCACTTTCTCAACCTGTCCTGCCACCTTCACTGATTTGTGCACATATACCCCCAGGTCTCTCTGTTCGTGCCCCCTTTAGGATTGTACCCTTTAGTTTATATTGCCTCTCCCCATTCTTCCTACCAAAATGTATCACTTCACACTTTTCTGCGTTAAATTTCATCTGCCACGTGTCCGCCCATTTCACCAGCCTGTCTATGTCTTCCTGAAGTCTATCACTCTCCCCCTCACTGTTCACTGTACTTCCAAGTTTTGAAATTGTGCCCTGTATCCCCAAGTCTAAGTCATTAATATATATCAAGAAAAGCAGTGGTCCTAGAACCGACCCCTGGGGAACACCACTGTGTACCTTCCTCCAGTCTGAAAAACAACCGTTCACCACTGCTCTCTGTTTCCTGTCACTTAGCCAATTTTGTATCCATGCTGCCACTGTCCCTTTTATTCCATGGGCTTCAACTTTGCTGGCAAGCCTATTATGTGGCACTTTATCAAATGCCTTTTGGAAATCCATGTACATCACGTCAACCGCATTGCCCTCATCAACCCTCTCTGTTACCTCATCAAAAAACTCAATCAAGTTAGTTAAACACGACTTGTCTTTAACAAATCCGTGCTGGCTTGCTTTAATTAATCCACACTTGTCCAAGTGACTGTTAATTTTGTCCCCGATTATCGTTTCTAAAAGTTTCTCCACTACTGAGATTAAACTGACTGGCCTGTCGTTGCTGGGTTTATCTTTACAACCATTTTTGAACAAGGGTGTAACATTTGCAATTCTCCAGTCCTCTGGCCCCACCCCCGTATCTAAGGAGGATTGGAAGATTATGGCCAGTACCTCTACGATTTCCACCTTTACTTCCCTCAGCATCCTAGGATGTATCCCATCCGGTCCTGGTGACTGATCTACTTTAAGTACAGCCAGCCTTTCTAGTAGTACAACAACAACTTGTATTTATACAAGGCCTTTAACATAGTAAAATGTCCCAGGGCGCTGCCTCTTCATCAATTTTTATCCCATCCAGTATCTCCACTACCTCCTCTGTCACCATGACTTTGACAGCATCTTCTTCCTTGGTGAAGACAGGTGCAAAGTACTCATTTATTACCTCAGCCATGCCCTCTGCCTCCATGTGTAGGTCTCCTTTTTGGTCCCTAATCGGCCCCACCCCTCCTCTTACTACCCGTTTATTATTTATATGCCTGTAGAAGACTTTTGGATTCCCTTTTATGTTAGCTGCCAATCTATTCTCAGACTCTCTTTGTCCGTCTTAATTTCCTTTTTCACTTCCCCTCTGAACTTTCTATATTCAGCCCGATTCTCACTTGTATTCTCAACCTGACAGTCAGCGCTCGGCCTGCTCCGCCGATCCCCTCCTCACGATTTGTCCCTGCCGACTCCCCACCCAGACAAATACAAAAAATATGGCCGGGGTCAAACTTTCTCTGTGAATGCTGCGAGTTTTGGAGAATCTCAAACATTGTGATAATCATCAATTGTTTGTTTGCTTTTCCATCTAAAAATGGAATTTACCTTAAAAAAATCCTTCATTGGAACATTCCATCCCTTAAAATACTAAACACCGGAGTAGAATCAAAGTCTCAGATGGAAGTGAATCGGCCTCTCGTTTTTACCTCCCGTCCCACATTCCTTTCCTTTGATTTCAACATGAAATATAATCATGCAGAGTGTGAACCAGGCTGCTGATTCGCTATCGGACAGTTTGTGCTACCCTGCCTGTAAAGTCTGTGGGTTGTGCAGTTAATAAATACACAGACTTCAGAAGTAACAAACAAACAAGTCTTTACTATTCGAAGGTCCGGGCGAATCTGCCCCAGCAATCCGGCCACAACACTTATATACTGGTGTGGTCACTATCGGTATTACAGTATACAGAAGCCAAACAAATAGTGCCACACCTAAAGTAGTTCCCTTAAAGGTGAACGGTTACATTCAATAGTTCCCTTAAAGGTAGACGGGTACATACACTACAATCCTCCCTTTTTAGCTTATTACTTACAGAGTCCCCGTTAAACATACATATCTTCAACTTCCTATAAAACAAATTACAGATATAATCTCGGTGGAGTCAATGTCATATAAAACAATTTACAGATATAATCTCGGTGGGAACAGTTCACAGATTCAGTCTCTGCGGAAACAGTTCATAGATTCAGTCTCTGATCTTGACTCGTTCCGAACAACATTTCTTTGGTGTAGCCGGTTCACCTGGCTAGCGTGACTCCTCCATAGCCTTTTTCTTGACGTAACAGCTTGAACTTTCGTCCTGTTGAACCAGCAGTGCGGACTTTTACAACCAACTGGCTGTCTTGACATTTTCCAGTTTTTCAACTAATTTAGCTCCTTTCGTAGTGTCCCGCCTGAGATGGTAGAAGTGCTAATATTTTAGACAGTTATTATCTTCTGCTTCTTCTTTTTCTTTTCTGCCTTTTTGAAACTCTCGGAGCTCCTTTCTCGGCTGCCAGCTGTAGCGCCACCAACTCTCTATGTTCCTTAGACCTTAAGTGCTTCATCCAGATTTCAGCACTTTGGGAGTTTTCATCACAAGCTGGGCAGACCACATCCTCGTAATATTCAGTGTCACTCAACAGGTCATGGTAATATTCGGGTTCGTCCTGAGTTAGGCCAGCGAGAGAGCCTTCTTCTTCCTCCTCACCCGTCTGGACGTTAGCTGACGGTGGTTCCTTCCCTAGACATCTTTCTTGAAAAGACTTCTTCATGCATTCATATTCATCCCGCTCTTCCTGGGTTATCTGCCATTCCTTCACGACAGACCTCATTTGTGAGTTCAATACCTTCCCTTCCATCGGGAATTGCGTTATCAGGCTATTTAATCCTTCTACTGAAGTAACGGTTTCCACATTCTTCTGTTCACCTTGACGTGATTCAACGTACTTTTGGCATCCTTGTAAAATTTGTGTTGCCACCTCAGCTATCTCCGTGACTTTTGAGAGCTCCGAACTCGTTCCCCCTGAAGATTGAAGCTCGTGTTCAGAGTGTTCCCCTTGCAGAGTCTTGTCCTTCAGCATATGAAGGAGTTGGCTGACTGTTAACTCTTCCCTGGGAACACGGTGGATCAGAGTCTTCTCCATTTCATCCACCTTTTCCTCCAATACTTCCACCTTCTGTTCCTCTTGAACTTTCGCTTTCAGCGCTCGGAAAAGTTGCGCCCTGATGCTCTCTAGTTCATGTTCAGGGACCATTCTTACAGTCTCTGAGTTTCTTACAGTTTCCTTTTCTTCCACTGAAAGGATTCCCAGTTGAATCTGTTCTTCAAGTTGTTGAACCTCGGTCATTGCCGCCTCATATTTGTCTTGGGTGTCCTTCAATGTTTTTATGAGTTCTTGAACATCCTGTCTTTCATGCTCTGCCATGTTTTTCACCTCTAATTTCTCATCTATGGATGGAACTTCTACCGATGAGTCTGTCTTGGCCTGGAGCTCATCAAGAATTTCCTGCAGCCTTTGGACTTCTTGCTCATGTTCAACCTTTAGTTGTTCATATGCTTCTACTGAAACTAGCTTTTCGGAGGTTGCCGAGTTAACCCCCTCCAGAATTGTAGCCTGGGCCTGTTCATACTGTTCTTTCAACTTCTCACACTCTGCTTGTAAGGAGTCGTAGAGAAGAACTGGAATAAAATCCTGGCTTCCTGAAGATTCCTCTTCCTTTGGTTCGTTCTGTAAATATTCTAGTTCCTGAACAGCATCAGGGGAATGTGATTGGTATTTGGCCACGATGGCTCTATGGTCGCTCTCTGCTTGAGCTAGCTGTCTCTGTTGTCTTTCCAGGTTCTCCCATTCGGTGTCCCAGAACTTTTCCATATTTTTCATCTCTTGTACGAGACGGTCACTCCACTGTTCTAATTGTTGTCGTACTTTGACATAAGTTTGCGTCCAAGCTCGGTGTTCTTCCGTCGTGGATGAATCCTTTGCTTGAACAGGCTCAGAATTCTCTGTCAACCTGGAGTTCTGCTCTGCAGCTTTATTCTTCTTGGTACCATAAGTCCTTCTGCATGTCTTCGTTTTCTTCCCCATCGTCGGCAAATCCCTTTTAGCCTTGTCTTCCATATTCGAATTGGTCTTATCATCATCCATTTCAGAATCTGAGCTAATAGCTTGCACCGAGTCCTCCCTCATTATGGCTTTTAGGTAATGCCATTCCATGTCTATTTTCTTAATCCACTCCCGTCCTAGAAGTGGTGGTCCTCCCTCAGGTAATACGTACAAGTTCATTCTTGGGTGTTCTTTACCCCTATCTCTCACCTTGACTCTTATTTTCCCCACGGGGTATACGTTATGCCCTGTGTATGTCTGTAATACGAACTTGGTATTTCTTAAAG
Organism: Somniosus microcephalus; assembly: GCF_052327205.1. Taxonomy (NCBI): domain Eukaryota; kingdom Metazoa; phylum Chordata; class Chondrichthyes; order Squaliformes; family Somniosidae; genus Somniosus; species Somniosus microcephalus. The sequence continues at coordinate 235,945,756 of NC_140997.1, read as the reverse complement.
GTATGTGAGAGAATAGCCAGTGGTAGTCCCTTCGGTTGATGACTGATAGAGCTGATCCAGTGTCCAGCTCCATTCTTACTTGGACTCCAGCTATTTTTAGTATGACCCAGATGGTCTGTAGATCCGTTTCTTTACCCACATTGTGGATTCTCAGACTACCCAGCTCCTGGTTGTTTGGGTCTGAGTCTGAATTCTGTTCGTCTGAACTCTTCTCAGCCACCTTGTGTACCTTGTTGTACTTTTCTTGTGGTGGCTTCCTTTGATTGTTGGTCTTTTTCCCGGACCGGCATACCTTCGCGATGTGACCCAGTTTGCCACATTTCCTACACTCTTGGTTCTTAAACCAGCATTGATTCTGGTCATGCGTTGTCTTCCCACAACGGTAGCATTTTGTTGTGCTCGCAGTAATTTGGTCCACCCCGAGTGCCGCCGCCTTTAGCTGCATTTCCGCCGTTCCTTTCGCTGCGGCTTCGTGCGATGCAGCTATAAGGACAGCCCTGTCCAGTGTGAGGTCGTTCTCTTCCAGTAGTCGCTTCTGCGTCCCTTCTTTGGACAATCCGCATACGAACTTGTCCCGCAGTGCCTCTGTCAGATTCCCTCCGAACTGGCAGTATTTCGCTAGCCTACGCAGTTCGACCAAGTATTCCGCATTGCTTTCGTCTTTCCTCTGCGTTCTTGCGTAGAATTTGAATCGTTCAGCCAGCATCAACGGTGTGGGGTTCAAGTGGTCCTTCAGCACAGCCACAATCTCTTCGAAGGTCTGATCCGCTGATTTATTTGGTGCTATTAGATGCTTCAAGAGCCCGTATGTTTTTGCCCCCATCGAGTTTAGCAATGTTATCGCCTTGTCGTCTTCCTCTATTTTGTTGGCTTCGCAATAGATCTCTATGCGTTCCACGTACGTGGCCCAGTCTTCTATTTCAGAATTAAAATCGTTAATATTCCCTCTCTTAGGCATCTTTCTTCCCTTGGGAGCAGCACCAGTATTTCTTTAAGTATTCTTATTTATTTGTTTATTTCTAAGATGGCGGTTTTCCCGCGAAAATGGCGGTTTCCCGCTCTTCCTTTCTCTCCCCGCCCCCTTCAATGGCGGTTTCCCGCTTCTGTCGTCTCCTCCGCCTAATGGCGGCTTCCCGCGTTTCTTCCTGGTGGAAGGGGTACGCTTTCCCCACAGCGGACAGGTTCAGCCGCTGGGCTGGCTCTCGCACAGCTCCCCTTACTCGGCTCTGTCTTTTCCTCCCGCCCGCACGGCTCTACCGGCGCTGGGTACACCCCGTTAACGGAGGACAGTTCAGCCGCTGGACTGGCTCTCGCGCAGCCACTCTCTCCGTACCCGGCTCTGTCGCTCTCTCTCCCGCACGTTCGGTTCTACCGGCCCTGGGTGCCCCGTTGGTGAAGAACAGTTCAGCCGCTGGACTGGCTCTCGCACAGTCTCTCTCCCCTTGCTTGGCTCTGTCTCTCCCTCTCCCGCACGTTCGGTTCTCTACCGGCTCTGGTTACCCTGTTGGTGGAGGACAGCTCAGCCGCTGGACTGGCTCTCGCGCAGTCTCTCTCCCCTTGCTCGGCTCTGTCTCTCTCTCCCACCCGCACGGGTCCTGTTCGCCTCCCAGCCCTCTCGCAGACCGGTGTTTCCCTCCCCGGCTGCGGCTGGGTTTCTCTTCCCGCGCCTACTCCCAGTCTCAGCGCTTCGTGGCTGCGGTCGCTGCCCGGCTTTTCCCGCCGATCGAGGTCCGACTGTCTCACGACGCCGTTGGACCCGACTTTCTGACCGGCTCCGTTCCCCCTCGACCGTGGTCGAGTGCACAGCCCTTATCTTCCGGATATTCTCTACACCTTCCCCTACTCACAGTCTCCGCGGCCGCCTTGTTTCCAGCTGATCGGCTCACTCCGCACCGTGGTAGAAGGGTAGTCAGTGCCTGTTGCTGATGGAAGCTTTTGTTGCTAAAGTCTTCCTCCTTCCTCCTGCTGCAGCCTCGTGTTTTCTTTCAGCAGCACGCCGAGGGCGGTTGCCTCTCTTCGACGCTCTTCGTTGCTTTGGTAGTCTTGCCGCAGGGTACGATCGGACTCGTCGCCACTGTAAAGTCTGTGGGTTGTGCAGTTAATAAATACACAGACTTCAGAAGTAACAAACAAACAAGTCTTTACTATTCGAAGGTCCGGGCGAATCTGCCCCAGCAATCCGGCCACAACACTTATATACTGGTGTGGTCACTATCGGTATTACAGTATACAGAAGCCAAACAAATAGTGCCACACCTAAAGTAGTTCCCTTAAAGGTGAACGGTTACATTCAATAGTTCCCTTAAAGGTAGACGGGTACATACACTGCACTACCGACTGTCTTTGTGTTGGGTCGTGTGTCCAAATCATACACGGGAACGCCAACAACAGCTTGTATTTACACAGCGCCTTCAACGTACTAAAACATCCCAAGGTACTTCACAGGAGCGTAAATCAGACAAAATTTGACACCGAGCCACGTAAGGAGATATTAGGACAGGTGACCAAAAGCTTGGTCAAAGAGGTCGGTTTTAAGGAGCGTCTTAAAGGCGGAGAGAGAGGCAGAGAGGTTTAGGGAGGGAATTCCAGAGCTTCAGACCTTGGCAACAGAAGGCACGGCCACCAATGGTGGGGCGATGAAAATCAGGGATGCGCAAGAGGCCAGAATTGGAGGAGCGCAGAGGTCTCGGGAGGGTTGTAGATCTGGAGATGGTTACAGATAAGCTTTGTTTAGAAGTGAACAGCCAGGAATATGTTAGAGACACACAGGAACATTGTAGCGAAAGGTCAACGAGGCCTCCAGACAGTAATGGATTGCTGGAGGTGAATGCAAACAGGTTGCTGGTGACTGCACATGGTATTTACAGGATGAGTGAAACCTCAGGCCTTGTCCTGGAATGGAACCTCTGTTATTGATTCCGTGTAGACACAGACATAGCCACACATATATGGCACATTTCAGGGGCGAGCCAGTGTTTACAATGAGTCCTTTCAAACTGGTGTGGAGATGCTGGAGTTGGACTGGGGTGGACAAATGTAAGAAGTCACACAACACCAGGTTATAGTCCAACAGTTTTATTTGAAATCACAAGCTTTCGGAGCGCTGCTCCTTCTTCAGGTGCGGTGACTCAGCTGACGAAGGAGCAGCGCTCCGAAAGCTTGTGATTTCAAATAAAACTGTTGGACTATAACCTGGTGTTGTGTGACTTCTTACATACATCCTTTCAAACTGACAGGACCTTTTCTTTCACCACCCCAAGTATGGAACAGATTGGGCCAGAGATTCCTTTAGACCCGTTTCTGGGACCACTGGGCAGACACCAATCAGGAGGCCCGAGTCCGGTCCGAAAATGGTCCTCATTAGCATTCCCTGGGTGAGCGGTCGGAGCCTGTCGCCCCTCCGTAGACAGCTCACCTGCTTGAAGATGAATTTGAAGCCGCTTGCCTCGCTAGCAGCGGCCCGAAGGTAAGTCCCAGGGTGGGGGGAGTTGGGGGGGCTGGTGATGGGGCTATTGGGGAGTGGGGGAAATGCGTCTCCTGCTGAAGAATCACGAGCGGTTCATCCAGGCTCCTGTTCCGCTTGTTGCCAAACCCAATTCCTGCCGGGGGCCTAACACATGTTTTAGGTGGCCGCCAGGAACACCTGAAATTTCCTGATCCAATTTCAGGCTGGGCGTTTTTCAGGCATCCTTGGGGTACGGGACCCTGGACCCCGAAATTGGTCCTGGTTGTTCCCATTTTACGCTCGTAAATCGGGCGTAAGGACGTCCAATTTGTACCCACTTGACTCTTGGAAAGGTGACAGTCGCACAGACCAGGAAGATCCCAGATTGATCTACACTCTGAGCTAAGTTAAAGTCAGCTATCTCAAGGAGCAGTAAAGGTTAGCAACAACTTGCATTTATATAGCACCTTTAACACCGAGTACATCACACTTTAGGAAGGATGTCAAAACTTGGAGTGGATGCAGAGGAGATTTACTAGAATTAAACCAAGGATGAGAGACTTTACTTACGTGGAGAGACTGGAGAAGCTGGGGTTGTTCTCCTCAGAGCAGAGAAGATTAAAAGAATATTTAATAGAGATGTTCAAAATCATGAAGGGCTTTGATAGAGTAAATCAGGAGAAACTGTTTCCAGTGGCAGGAGGGTCGGTAACCAGAGGACACAGAGTGAAGGTAATCGGCAAAAGAACCAGAGGGGAGATGAGGAGAATTGTTTTACGCAGCGAGTTGTTGTGATCTGGAACGCGCTGCCTGAAAGGGCGGTGGAAGCAGATTCAAAAACTTTCAAATGGGATGTGGATAAATACTTGAATGGGAAATATTTGCAGGGCTATGGGGAAAGAGCAGGGGGAGTGGGAAAGATAACTCTTTCAAAGAGCCGGCACAGGCACGATGGGCCGAATGGCCTCCTTCTGTGCTGTATCATTCTATGATAGCCGAACTTCCTATGTTTCTTCACAGAGGAGAAATCAAAGATAAATGGCGCCGTTGGATTCTACAATTGGACAAGGAGCTAGCGATCCCAGTCTTGATCATTGTCCAACGCCCCCCCACCCCACGGTGGTGGGTACTAGGACTGGGCTTGACTGCGACAATGTCCCCCCACCCCACCCCAGCCCACAATCGAACAGCCTGAGGCAGGTCAGCCAGGGTGAGGTGCTGAGGCTTGAACAGCGGTGTCCAGCAGAGGATGCAAACTTCAGGTAAAGAGGAGAGTGGGGAAGTTGGAAATACAAGAGCTTGATAGAAAGAGAAGGAAAATTTGAATGAACGAATTATTTGCACGCACAAAGCACAAGGGCTGCTCCCGGCCTGAACTGGTTAAGGAGAGAGGGCAATTGGCCAGGTGGGAATTCAGTTCCCAGCTCGAAGGTCAGGAGTTTAAGCCCCAGGGTCTCGTCTCTCTCTATTTCCTCTCTCAGCAGCAGGAGGTGAGAGACTAAAAGATAAAGGCCATTGCTCTTCAGCATGTAAACCCCATCACTGGGAGTTTCCAATCACACATCACATTCCAATATGGACAGACAGTGCCATCAACACGAGTAGCTCCAAGGGGAGCTGCCCCGGGCTCTGAGTCTCTGTTTCCCAGAAAGAAAAAAGACAGAAAGACTTGCATTTCTCCAGCGCCTTTCACCACCTCAGGACGTTCCAAAGTGCTTCACAGCCAATGAAGTACTTTTTGAAGTGTGGTCACTGTTGTAATGTTGGAATCTCCCAGCATTCCTCTCTCTCATCTCCAAATAAACTCAATGGCAAACACCAGCGTGTGGCTGGGAGCAGATTCCATTATCCTGCAGCTTCCTCCCACCCAAACCTTCCTCAGAGTGACGACAACATTCCTTCAGGAAGAGGCCATTCATCCCCTCCAGTCTGTTCCGCCATTCAATTAGATCACGGCTGATCTGTATTTTAACCCCATTTACCCGCCTTGGTTCCGTAACCCTTAATACCCTTACCCAACAAAAATCCGTCATCTCAGTTTTGACATTTTCAATTGATCCCCAGCCTCAACAGCTTTGTGGGGGAGAGAGTTCCAGATTCCCACCACCCTGTGTGTGAAGAAGTGCTTCCTGACATCACCCCTGAACGGCCCGGCTCTAATTTTAAGGTTCTGCCCCCTTGTTCTGGACTCCCCCCACCAGAGGAAATAGTTTCTCTCTCTCCACCCGATCAACTCCTTTAATCATCTTAAACACTTCGATCAGATCACCCCTTAATCTTCTAAACTCGAGGGAACACAAGCCCAGTCTGTGTAACCTGTCCTCGTAATTTAACCCTTTTAGTCCCGGTGTCAGTCTGGTGAATCTGCGCTGCTCCCCCTCCGAGGCCGATATATCCTTCCTGAGGGGCGGGGCCCAGAACTGAACCCAGTGACTCCAGAGGGGGCTAACGAGAGCTTTACATAACAGTAACATAACTTCTACCTCTTTATTCCATCCCCCTTGAGATAACAATACTGGGTCTGGATTAACCTCCACCCCATGGTCCCTGGGTGATGTAAAGTTTGGTTTAACAGACCTCTCAAGGATCAATGTGTAAATGTCCCGATTGATGTGGTACTGAGCCCAGTTATGGGGTGAGCTCATTGTCCGCGGAGTTTCCTAATCCCCGCCCTCTCCCTTCTGACTCTTCCTGGGGTACATTCAGGTTGACCCTGGCAACCCACCCAAGGGGCTGTTCTCACTTATATGATTCTAGAAACTTGAGCCCATAATCCAGGCCGACACTCCCAGTGAAGTACTGAGGGAGCACTGCACTGTCGGAGGGGCAGTACTGAGGGAGCGCCGCACTGTCGGAGGGGCAGTACTGAGGGAGCGCCGCATGTCGGAGGGGCAGTGCTGAGGGAGCGCCGCACTGTCGGAGGGGCAGTACTGAGGGAGCGCCGCACTGTCGGAGGGGCAGTGCTGAGGGAGCGCTGCACTGTCGGAGGGGCAGTACTGAGGGAGCGCCGCACTGTCGGAGCGGCAGTGCTGAGGGAACGCCACACTGTCAGAGGGGAGTACTGAGGGAGTGCAGCACTGTCGGAGGGGCAGTACTGAGGGAGCGCTGCACTGTCGGAGGGGCAGTACTGAGGGAGCGCTGCACTGTCGGAGGTGCCATCTTTCGGATGAGACGTTAAACCGAGGCCCTGTCTGCTCTCTCAGGTGGATGTAAAAGATCCCATGGCACTATTTTGAAGAAGAGCAGGGGAGATCTCCCCGGTGTCCTGGGTCAATATTTATCCCTCAATCAACATCACTAAAACAGATTATCTGGTAATGATCACATTGCTCGTTAACTCTATTTCTCTCTCCACAGATGTTGCCTGGCCTGTTGAGTTTTTCCACCATTTTCTGTTGTTATTTCAAAGTTCTTTCTTTATTTCTTTTAGATGTTTGGGGGAGGGGCTGTTGGAAAAGGGAACTATTCACCTGTGTTAGGCGTCGCAGTCGAGCAGAATCCCGCCCTGGTCTAATGTTCACAGGCAGCATTTTCCAGCTAGGGTCACTGGATAGCGAGTGGGAACGTTGGCAGCGCTTCCTCTCTCTAACCTCAGGATGGTGAATCCAATTCTGGGGGCTCTCTGCCTGTCCCAGGGAGCGGACTCTACCTTTGCTGATTCAGTAGTGCGGCCCTGTCCCCGTATTGCTCGGAAAGCGTGAGTGTTAGAACAGGTCACCGAATCCTTTCTGGGCCTCGATCTCCAACCTACAGCACCCCCCCACCCTCACCGATTCACCTTTACAATCCATCAGAGACTGCTGGACACAAGCCCATTGTCTAGGAAAACCCAAAGCCCTGACCTTTTTAATCTCCATGGCAACTCATTCACTGCAATTTAGATTAATTAAACTCCCTTTAGGGGCCTGCCAGTGTTTGCAGTGGGTGATTAGAGAGTTAATGTGTGCGCTAACCAAATATTTAATTAAAAGCCCCTACAGCGCTGATAAGGCTGTCCCAGATAAAACAGAGCAGCTTTCATGTAGTGTGTGTCGCGCTGAACCAAGAGATACAAACTCCAATAGTACTTGGTCCAGAGAGGCTTAGGGGCAAAGATGGGGTCGTGCCCCCTTTGGGGCGTTAACTTTTTCGGGGTGCTGCCCCCGTACCAGAAATTCGATTGTACCGCCCCAATCAGGAGGCGGGGCGCCACTGGAAGCGCTCCTCCTCCCTCTAGGGGCGCTCCAGCCCAGTATCACGGCGCTACGTGTCGCAACACCACACACGCCAGCATGTCGCACCGTGGTACTGCAGGCCTTCCTCCCCCGCGG